>NC_056631.2:90452849-90682849 GCF_002870075.4 Lactuca sativa
CTACCCACGCCGACCTTCCGGTCCATCACACAACATATTGCCTTCCGGCCCATAACATATTGCCTTCCGGCCCATAACATAATCGCCTTCCGGCCCATAACATACATAACAAACAGCTTACCAACTATAGCATACATATCACATATCATATCTGACCTTCCGGTCATACAGTCAAACCCTTCCGGGTACAGTATAGTGAGAAGACTCACCTCGTAAATGCTGAAAGCTAGCAAATCCTGAAATCACTCGTGCACAATCCGACGAGCTACAACCTCCCTATAACATCACATATCTCTCATTAACACTTATACCTTCTAAGTATGACTATCCCTAAGAAGTCAGACTTAGGTCAACTCTGGTCAACGGTCAACGGTCAACGGTCAACTCGACCGGACTCGGCGAGTGCCATGGCGACTCGGCGAGTCTAGACGTCCTCCAACTCTCTGAGAGTCCCTATCTACTCGTCGAGTATCCTCCTTGACCCGACGAGTTACTCCTGGAAGAATCGCGGGGCCACCCCGACTCAACTCGCCGAGTCTGAAGAACAACTCGACGAGTCCCAGTTAATCTTCAAGCTACTCGCCGAGTCTGTTCATCGACTCGGCGAGTCCATGCCATGCAACCGCTCAAACTGCATCCTGGGATAAGTATTGTTCCGAAATACACAAGCATGGGACCTTCTGGACCTCTAAAGGTCCTAATACAGGGTTATATTCGTTGGGTAACAAGGTAATAATCCATCTAATCACCAAATGGGTTCCATAAACCCTAGATCCATGCACACATCAATATAACAGAAATGATCCGAAATGTTACCTGAATAACGCACTCTCTGTGTCCCCAAACTTCAGAACTCGAATCCCTTGCAGTTCCTTTAGCCAAAACTCTTCTCCTCCTTGCACCACAATTTCTTCAAGTCACCAATGGCCTTCAATCTTGCTCTAGATGCCCACAGCCGCTTAGGGTTCTTCTCAATCGACTAAAAGACGAACAATGACGGCATATAACGCGTTATATATGACCCAAACCTGAACGGTTAGGGTTTTCGCTAAACAGCGTAGACTCGCCGAGTCCATATCTGGACTCGTCGAGTCCAGTCGCGAACCCGCGACCAAGTCTGCGATCCTACTCGGTGAGTCTAGGCTCCAACTCGCCGAGTCCCCTCTTAAATCACCCCAAAAACATAATTTAACAATACCTGAGATTCCGGGCTGTTACAAACAGACACTAAGTCTGTAGCTGCCAGGTACTAAGTCCATAGCTACCATCACCTAACAGGTACTAAGTCCATAGCCACCCGTGTTTACCTATAGGTACTAAGTCCATAGCTACCAGTGTTTGTCCAATAGGCACTAAGTCCATGGCCGCCGATGTTATTTATTAGGCACTATGTCTATAGCTTCCAATGTTTACTCACATCATATTTTATCTCTCATTATTCATCTACCCATGTCATACCCAACATATTTGTAGATATAAAATACATATACAATTTAAATCATTTAAAACATGTATAAAATCGTTCATCCAGCATAGATAGCAAGTATATATATAATATGCACACATAGCACGTAGTTTATATAAAATACTTCATATATATGTGTAAGATGAAAGTAATTATGCACTCACCTGAGAAGGTGGTGACTCGGCACTTGAACAACACTTCGTTACTCTCAACACAATTTTCCTCGGACAAAACCTAGTATTATTACCACTAGAGTTTAGTCTAATATTCACCGAGATTAATTAATAGTCTGGCTATTATTACTATTATATAACAGTTAAAAAAAAACTTATATAACCCATAATAATAGCCCAAGTAGTTATTATAAGTTCCTAATAACATTACTATAATTAAATAAAAGCTATATTAAAAATAGCGTAGTCGTAACTCACATACAGCGGGTTTTTCGCAAAACTGGGCTTCGCTGGAGCAGTGTTCCAGAACCGAAAGACCCTTTTTCTCAGGACTCCGGGAGCCTCGGGGCTTCCTTCGAGTGCTAGGGGGCTTACCTAGACTTTAGGGCGGTTAGGGAGCTTAGAGAGAGAGAGAGAGAGAGAGAGAGAGAGAGTATAGAGAGAGAAAGAAGAGGGTTGAGGGGTGAGGAAATGAGGGAACCCGACACTCTTATTTATAGGCTGAATTCCTGACAGACTTGCCGAGTCAGTTAACTGAATCGCCGAGTCAGTGCCACGTGTCATCACCTGATGGCTTTTCTTGAGGAGAAAGCCTTGGCCCATATTCAGCCACATCACCCCTTTTGCAGCAGCACCCTGCCGACTTCTAAACCTTGTAACTTTCGCATCCGAGCTCTTTTTTTGATGTTATTTTCTTCCATGCGTAGGTAAAAACAATATCTACAACTTTCATTTAGACTCCGTCGGCTAATTCTCAACCGATCTTAAATTTAACAGTAGGAGGAGTTTAGACTGTTAAATGACTGCGAAGAATTCGTAACTCCTTCATACGGACTCCGTTTTCGTCTGTCTTTTTACCGTTGAGTTCCTATTAATGAGATAGTCAACTCTCATTTAGGTCGCATAAGCCAAAAACCGCTCGAACTAAAATTCGAGTTTCGAGTCGTGCACTGCTAAGCCGAATCTTAGAAAAATCATAACTTCCTCATAAGAAGTCAGATTTGGGCATTCTTTTTATGGATGTTCTTGATGGGTTTTGGTCATAAGACATCCTATGTGCTCATACAAACCCTAATGCTTGGATCTAGGTTTCTCTATTGTACATGCAAGTTATCCAAGGCTATAAACCCTAATTCTAGCATATGGAAATCGATATTAACATATAAATGGGTTTAAGATCATACCTTTGATTGTTATGTAGCAATAACAATCGAATTCCTCCTTGAATTCACTTTGGAAGGCTTAGAGTCACAAGTGTCACTCCTCTAATGGCTTACAAACACCAAGAGCAAATGGAGAAGGTATAAAGAGAGAGGAGAGGTATAAGAATTCGTCTCTAGGACTTCTTGGGAAGGCATGGACGAATTCATGAGCCTTAGGGGTCATTATATAGGTGTAGAGGTTAGGGTTTTAGTCCTTATCCTTATCTAGTTGCTTGCCCACCAAGTAACCATAAGATAAGCCTTGAAAACCCTTATCCTTTATCCTTTGGACGATTTCAAGGATCCTTATCTCCTTGAATTCGTTCAGCCCATATTTAGGATAACCACTACCATATTTTGTAACTATCACATAATTACAATTCAACCCCCTTTAGTTTAATTAATTACACTTGATCACAAAATTAATTCTTAATTAATTATTGACCAATATTAATTAAACAAATATGATTTCTCCTTTAATATATTACTCTTATAACATATTAATAAATCATAATAACCTCTCTCTCTATTTATTTCTCCAATCAAGTTGCTTTGGTGAAGGAAACCCAAAAGGACCATGCACCATCGGGTCAAGTACATACCAAAATAGTTATGGACTTAGACACTAATCCAACAGTCTCCCACTTGGATAAGTCTAATAACTATTATGCGTATGACTTCAGATCCTGATCTGCAATCGTAGCTTTCCAAAGTTGCTGTCAACTCTAATCCTATCAGATATGCGTGTCCTTAGATAAGGGATCATATATTCCTCCATTCTAGATATCGTATGAGATATGATTTCAAATCATTCTCTTTGTACTATATCTCGATTTCCAATTTATGACGACTGACTAATTGAACAAATCAAATTAGCCCTAGCCCGGCCGAGCATTTACGTTTGTCATCACTAAATCATCGAGGGGCCCAAAGATATCGCTTTTATCCTACTTTGGATAAAAGGAACGAATAAACTTTGATTCAATGCTCGCTTGCACTTACTCACCGAATCACACACAACAATATATTTTATAACACCAAGTTACTGGTGCGTTTACATATAATCAATGTGCAACCGATTTTCAAGATACAACTCACACATCTCGATTTCAAGAATATAAGATGTTATCGTCTCACCAATCACTCGTGATACAATTCATGGAGTGATCCAAGTGAGCGTGGGTTTGATCCAATGCTCAAATCATATTCATAAGCACTCATGAACGTTGCAGCAAACATTTGCTTATCTCTAATACCTTATAGACAATCCACACACCAATTCATGACAGTCTTCATTCATATCTACTTCCAACATATGAACGACTGTGGCCCGTTTGAATAATTCGATTATTCTTAATAAACTCAATTATTCTGAAGTCAAAACATGCAAAGTGAAACACAAGAATAATACTAATCCTATATGGCCTCAAACCTTTGAGTATAAATAAAACACCTTTTATTTATCACCATATCGATTACTCATTATTTGTCGTTTCGGGTAATCAACATTTTACTTGAATTATTACACTTGTCCCATGCTCTTAGCATGCACACAATGTGTACCTATGGTTCTTACTTTGTGAAATAGATCAAATGAACACATTTCCAATCATACTCATTTCATAACTCCAAATCCTTTTTCATAAGTGAAAGAATATCAAATTCTTGCTACTTATAGAATATGTTAGATTCTAACATTCTATGCAACAATCCTTTCGTAATGTCACTGCACCAAAGTCACAAAGACTATTGCCAATGATATTACAAAGTCCTCTATCGGAGATTGTTACAAGACAACTCCTTAGATATGATGTCTCTCATTCAAAGTACATTCCTTTGAACATCCTTTTGCATAAAAGTTTCTAATCTAAACATAGATTTTTCAATATTCAATTCCCAATATGGACACATTTCCATATTTTCCATATGACAACTTATTCTTAATAGAATCTTATCTATTCATAATAATGTCGACATGGTCCATCCAATATGGAAACATTTCCATATTTTCCATATGACTACTCATTCTTAATAGAATCTTTTCTATTCATAATAATGTCGATATGGTCCATTCAATACCATGCTTCCAACTACTCACAAGCAACCAATCCTCGTCGAACATTGGATTGTCCTTTGATAGTTGTTTAATTATTTTAGTCAAAACCAATTCTAGTCCCTTTTCCCTCTAAATGCGCTAGACATTTGGAAAAATTTTAGAATGGTCAAACATTAAAGCATTTGCAATCGATCCTATACCCGAAGCGTATGGGACACGACGCATAATGTTTTATTTGCTATGTTCTCAAAATTCGAATTGTGAAGAGGAATGCCGTAATCATAATCGAAATTTTAAGAACAAATTATGTATCTTTGACTAAATTTATTAACATTTCTCAACCTAAGCCTTTAGATTTGAAATGAAGCATAATATTCTCCCCTTTAATTATAGCAAAACAACTTTACAACCCTTACGACTTTTCAAGGTATAACTCTTGTTTTCTATAATTAATATTGCCAACTTGCAATACGTGCCTTAATAATCATACCATCATAACATTTATGCTCCCACTATCATGATGATTATTATAAAACATAACACTTATGCTCCCACTAGCTTCGACATGTATTCATAAACATCTTAACTTTCAGAAAAACAATACTTATTGAATTTCTTAAGTTCATGTTTCTAATACTTAGTGCTTTGATAATCTTTTATCAAGGCTTCTTGAACTTATACACCTTTGCCTTCGATAGTTCATATGTGTGTCTAAACAATTAAGACTAATTGACAAACCTCACAATTCAAATTATGGAAAGGGATACTGTAACCATAATCGAATTCGAGAATGCAATTTTACAATCACTATCTTCTTAAAATCTTTCTTAGTGAAAGCATTTCCTCACAATCATTTTCATGAAGGAGGAAATCTTATGACACTTAGATTTAAACGGTGTATGTGTTCCTATCCATGTGAATTTGTTAAAAACAAGGTTTACGACAAATTCAAACTCATATGGACCGAACTTTCTTAATCTTGATTTCTTTCCTTATGGTAGCACAGCTGCCCACCATGTCTTCCAAGTAGTTAAGCAGCTCACCCTTCCCTATCAATGTACCTTTCATTGATTAAGGTGCTTTGCCTTTTATGCGTTCAAAATGAGAACTCATAGAACTCTCATGCATAATTAACTCGATTGGATTGGCACAGAACCAAAATAATGTCATCACGATAGGTTGTAAACCTTAACTCATGTGCTAGTGATGATCGATAAGGTTTATTTGATTTGTTCTTGAAACCTTTCAAGACCATTAAGACTCCCACTGACTCCTTAACATATAAGATTCTCTTGTCAAAACATTTCTTGACAAACAAATATTCAAGAGTTAGTGTAGCTTTTATCAAAACACTTCATAAATTGGTCCTAGATGGTCTTTGTCTTATCCAAGACATCACAACTTACCACATTTAATGAATGTTATAAACCTTCTTAATACTTTTTCACTCAATGTCACAATCTTAACTTTAAGACTTGTTTTCGAACGAAGTATGATTGACTTTTTGATTTAACCATTTCTTCAATTCTTGATTCCTCTTCTTAAACATACAATTGTACTTATAGGATCAATTGAAATATGGTTCTTAATCATTAAGACCTATCATAAAGCATAAAAGGTACTCTCCCTTCTTCTTAGAATGGAGAAACTTTTATCTTTCTGCCTACTTGATTCTTGTTATTCGTTCTACTATTGATTTAAACTTTTTCAATCAATTCCGAATTACACTTAATCTTATAAGTATAATCATATTTACTAAACCTTTAGTAAATCATGACGAATATCTTGTTACTCTTATGGTGGACTTTGATCAACACACAACTTTGTGTACTCGATCTCCAAGTCCTTCACTTGACACTTTGTCAATGAATTAATCTAATTTCCAAATACGAAATTTCTCATTCATCGTGCATCCCGGTTGCCTGATTCTAAGTTTCTGTCCAATTGAAACTTGGGCGATGAGAAACTCTCCCTATTTGGTAAATTCTCGACTTTTCCATAAACACCATAAATAAGAATCATATCCATTTGTTGTAGAAATATGCAAACACCAATTTTCATAACGATTTCATTGCAAGGAAATAAACAAATAAATAAATAAGTCAAACGAAAATTTATTTTATTTATAAAAGCAGCGGAAAACATTTATCCTTACAATGCAAAATCCATTGAAAACTATGTATTTCAAAAGGAAAATTTCTAACAACTCTATCATAACTATCTAAGCTCAAAATCTAATCTTCAAGTTCATGCGATTCCTTGTGATTAGATTCATCTTGCTCTTTCATCAAGCTTCCTTTCTTTTCACCGATCCTGCAAAACATTCAAATGCAATCTTATCACATCATGTATTAAGAATCAACGAATAGGAACTTAACGGAGTTAGATAGTGGATTTTACCTGAAGCGTATCCATACTCTTTGACTCTCCCATCTTCTGGACTCTTCAGGCTCTTTGGGCAGACTTGTATCCAACGCCCTTTGTTTTGGCAGCAAACGCAGGTCGGTTCTCCTAGAACATCCTCGGAAGCATGGTCGGTTGACTTTCCTAACAAATACGCTCCATTGCTTCGCCCAATCATTTCTGATTCAGCAGCAATGAGCATGTAAGTTAGGTCAATGAGGTTGTCGTCATGATCCATCATATAATACTTTCTTTTGAACTCATTATATGATTCAGGAAGTGACTGCAAAACCCAATTCATAGCTAACTCATCTGGGAATGACGCACCCAACATTATCAACCTATCAATGTGTGATTTCATTCCTAGAACGTGGGCACACACGGGTTTACCATCTTTATGTTTCATTTCCAATAGGGCTTTAGTGATATTGAACCTTTCAATTCTTCGATCTTGTGGGTTGGGGAGAACAATAGGAGGAGGAGGAAGTGAAGCATGATTTCTTGTTCCTCGATTGAATTGTGGAATGCTTGTTCCACGGGATTTGGGAAGACCATAGTTGTCGAACTTTGACATCTACAAAACGGGAGAAAAACAAATTCAAGTTAGTTGATAGATTGAGTCCTTAGTAAATCACCCAAATGAAATACTAAGGCTAGGACCCAACACAATATTCCACAACTCGGGAGAGGGATGCCGTAACCCTAATTGTAGAATATTTGAAGGTAAGTGAATGACGATTCACTAATTTCCACCACGAAAAACGTAAAGGAAATTTAAGTTTTAAATCTATGAAAACTCCTAGATCCTTTGAGATTCATTGAACTTTCAGTGGCATGTTAAAATCTCGATATGCCCCTCTAGTTTGTGACTGGGATGACGAGGATCACAAAGCGGGTGTGAATAACCATGCAAACTTACATGGTGCCCTCACATGTTACAATCACCTATTCGATGTGCCGATAAACCACACACGCTCCACCGAACTATGACAAACATTGAGTCACCCTTTGCTACCTTTGCTTAGAACCATTTAGTGTGCCGGTAAACCACACACGCTCCACTAACGTCTTCGCAAGGGCACAAAGTGTAATTTCATGGAATTGCATCAATTCACTTTTGCCTAAGTAACTAAGATTGAGAATTTTATGAAAACATTTAGTTACTTTTATACTTCATTATACTTATAATGGAAGGTTTTGTCCCATCCTACCCGTTCGGCTAACGACCCTCCACTAGTCAAGAGTGCGGTGGGTAAGAGTGGATACCCATTCAATCGCCATTTTATAGGCAATTTCCTTAAACACCCCTTATAGACCAGCTTCGTGAATGAGGCCTACTAATGGTAAGACTAACTTTTACTCATACATATATAATGTTAGACTTTTAATGTTATATATAGTATAGGGTGTATTTTATACTTTCAAAATATTAGGTGGTCTAATTTAACAATTATACTTTTAATTCAATTAAATTGTAAACCTAAACTTTTATGGATTTATTAAACTTCCTTTAATTATACACCTTAATTAATTAATAAAACCATAAGGGTGTGATTTGAACTTTTTCAAAACAATACTAGAGTTTTAGAATTTAACATTCCTAATTAAACTTTTAATCAACTTTTAAATTCCAAAACTTGAGGGTAAGTTTTGAAACATTTCAAGACATTAGGGTTTAGAATTTAAATATACATCAAATTAAAGTATTAATCAAAATTTAAATTCTAAAACATGAGGGCAAGTTTTGAAACCTTTTTCAAAACATTAGGGTTTTAACTATTTAAATTTCAAAACTTTTGGGTTCAAATTTAAACTATAAAACCTAAAGGGGAAAAATATGAAACATTTCATAACATAAGGATCAAATAACAAATAATCTAAATTAACAATTAATCACATAATTATCCATATTTGATTTATTTAATGATTTCTTGCAAAACAATTTACCAATTAAAAAATCAATTATCACATAAGGAAACAAATATTTTATTAATTGATAAATATCTTCAATTAGATCAAGAATATAGTCAAATATATCATAAAATCGGATTTATATTGATCTAATATGATAAGGTAACTATCCATAAGCAAAAACAGCAAGAAATCCCGGATATACCTCTGTCTGACGCACCGACTCACCGAGTCACCCTCTGGAACTCGCCGAGTCAGGTTGAACAATGAGGCTAAAACACGTTTTTCAGTCACATCAAGCATCAATACAATAGAAACCAATCAAGGCTCTGATACCACTGATGGTTTTGGTCATAAGACATCCTATGTGCTTATACAGACCCTAATGCTTGGATCTAGGTTTCTCTATTGTACATGCAAGTTATCCAAGGCTATAAACCCTAATTCTAGCATATGGAAATCGATATTAACATATAAATGGGTTTAAGATCATACCTTTGATGTTTATGTAGCAATAACAATCGAATTCCTCCTTGAATTCACTTTGGAAGGCTTAGAGTCACAAGTGTCACTCCTCTAATGGCTTACAAACACCAAAAGCAAATGGAGAAGGTATAAAGAGAGAGGAGAGGTATAAGAATTCGTCTCTAGGACTTCTTGGGAAGGCATGGACGAATTCATGAGCCTTAAGGGTCATTATATAGGTGTAGAGATTAGGGTTTTAGTCCTTATCCTTATCTAGTTGCTTCCCACCAAGTAACCATAAGATAAGCCTTGAAAACCCTTATCCTTTATCCTTTGGACGATTTCAAGGATCCTTATCTCCTTGAATTCGTTCAACCCATATTTAGGATAATCATTACCATATTTTGTAACTATCACATAATTACAATTCAACCCCCTCTAGTTTAATTAATTACACTTGATCACAAAATTAATTCTTAATTAATTATTGACCAATATTAATTAAAAAAATATGATTTCTCCTTTAATATATTAATCTTATAACATATTAATAAATCATAATAACCTCTCTCTCTATTTATTTCTCCAATCAAGTTGCTTTGGTGAAGGAAACCCAAAAGGACCATGCACCATCGGGTCAAGTACATACCAAAATAGTTATGGACTTAGAAACTAATCCAACAGTTCTCGGTTTAACGTGTACTACAACTTTGGTTTAGCTCACTAAGGCTAAAAAGTCCTCCTTCATAAATTCACTATTTACGTCTCCCGGTGCCGTGCCGGTTTTGCCGTAAAACTTCGACGAGCCATAACTTCTTCGTTATAACTCGGATTTCGGCGTTCTTTATATGTACGGAACCCTTGAGACGTATTCTACAACTTGCTTATGATTATTTATTCTAAATAATCTTTTGTCAAAAAGTCGTTTTCGACCCCTATTATCTCTAAATTGACTAGCCCGGATCTACGGGCGTTACATCATGTCATGTGGTACTTGAAAGATACGTTTCTCAGAGTCCTTTATCTTAAGATATTTAAGATCCTTTACAACTCATGAAATTTTACTTAATCCTTTAAGTTGCCACGATCTATCTATATAGATCTTTATTCCAGGAATGAGTATGTCGACTATATATAAGACTAGGAATATTACTATACTCCCACTAGCTTTGTATAAAACATAAGATTCCTCTTGATTTATAATTAAATCACCTTATGTAATTATCTTATAAGAAAGAAGATTCTTACTTTGAGATGTTAGCTTAAATCTGGAAGGATTTTAATTCATCTATGTTTTCTTCTTTGAAAACTCACTAACTCTTTATTCATAATATATTGAGGACGTTAATTAAGCCCATACTTGATAATAATACATGCATGCATCTCTATGTGCTTTATTAGTTTCTGATCAACTATTGAGCAAACTCAACAATAGTTGAAGACTTGCTAGTTCTAAACTATAATGCATTTATCTTTTGGATCTTTAGCTCTTAAAGTTCCAAAATGCTCCCACATAGAAAAAGAACTTTCTAACCATTTGTCTTATTGAATGACAATTAGTGGGATTAGTAAAAACTTCATCTTAAACAATCCTTTAGGATAGTCTACATAAATGCAATTAGTAAATGATAGATGTCACACCCCCAAACCGAAACAGCAGAAACGTTCGGGGGCGGAGGACGTCATGTTTAGTATCACAACACATGTATCATAGCAATCATAGTAACAAAAAACAATTATATTAATATTAAAGTGTTTACACATAGTGATTAATAAAAGATTGAATCCAAAAGTAAATAACAAAACAAGACATGAAGCTATTATGCTCCATCTTCTGAATCTTAGCGCGCATACTTGTCTACTAATTTCCTGAGAATGCAAGTTATTTTGAAAGAGTAGATCGACATTTAAACTGGTGAGTTCATAAGATTTTAGTGATGTAAGTAAGTTTTAAGTTCTTTTTATAAAAGTTCGCATGTTCCTCCAGAAAATCCTATATTTCCTGCTTTGATGAAAGATAAGTAAAAATGACTCTACAATCCTTTCTATGAGTACTAAATGGATACAAGTGATATAAAATCCAGAGTGAACAAACAATCGGTTGTGTGAATCTGCCTTAAGCCCACAACCAAACAAGGAACATGAAATGAGGCGGAAGTCACAGATCCCATTGTTTGTTAGGTCTTCGTTTTATATAACCCTGGTGTATTTACTTGGTACTCACAGAGTTAACAGTAATAGTTCCTTTATATTTGATGAAAACATTATTTAAGAAAAACTCTTATTTCCTTTAGTAAATATAGTAACAACAATAGTTCCTTCTATAATCACTTAGTTTATACTAGTTATATATAATCTAATATCGAACAAATAGTCAATTGTGTGAATCTGCCCTAAGCCCACAACCAAACAAGGAACAGGAAGTAAGGCAGAAATCACACATCCAACTACCTATCGGATATTAATTATATATAACCCTGAAGTATAAACTAAGGTATCGTAGAATTAACCACTTAAGGTCCTTTAAGTTACACTGGTTTAATAAAATGGATTAAACCCTTTTAGTGATAAGTTTCTAGTTTAGTCTACTAAGTGTTCTAACCGAAAAGTATATCTTTGTACTAGAAAACGATGTATTGAATTCATATATTATGACCTAACCCATTCCTGGTACTCCTTATGATTACTTAGTGTGTACAGAATATATATATATATATATATATATATATATATATAAGATCGGATAGATAGTAGACTGGGTGCATCTTCTCTAAGCCCACAACCAAACAAGGAACAAGAAATTGAGCAGAAAACACACATCCTACTATCTACTGGACTCGATTATATATATATATATATATATATATATATATATATATATATATATATATATCCCTGATGTATAAACTAAGGAATCATAAAGTTAGCATTATAGGTCCCTTTCTACTGAGTGTACTAAGACTTGACTGTTTTGTTTGTCGTTTGTAGTGATGAAAGTATTCAGTAATGTTTGTAAAAAGTGACTACTGGAGCACTAACTACCTTAAAACTAGTTTGTTGATTTAGGTTAAAATGTGATGTGATTATAACCATACTGATATGACACGTGCTTTATGTAACGCCCGTAGATCAGGGCTAGTCAATTTAGAGACGATAAGCATCAAAAATGACTTTTTGATAGAAGATTATTTAGAATGAATAATCTTAACTAAGTGGTTGTATATGTTACAAGGATTCCGTACATATAAAGAACGTTGAAATCCGAGTTATAATGAAGAAGTTATGATTTTCCGAAGTTTCAGCTTAGCGGTATGCAGCCCAAATACTCGATTTGAGATCGAACGGTTTTTAGCCGAAACAATCTAAACGAGAATCGAAGATCTCCTCTATAGTATTCCAACGGTGAAAAGACAGACGAAAACGGACATCGGTGAAGAAGTCATAAATTTATAACGGAGAGCTTACTAAAAATAATATAATAAAAATACAGTCGAAATCAGCTGGCGGAGTCTAAACGAAAGTTGTAGAGCATAGTCTTACCTAAGCGTGGATATAAAGAACGTTGAAAATGGAGCTCGTATGCGAAAGTTATGCAAGTTTGAAATCTGATTAATAGAGTACGCCCATCGCAATTTTAGAGTACGCCCAGCGTACCCGGAACCGCATCAGCTACGTATGCAATGACATCACTCGAGTACATACGCATGCAATGATGTCGTGTACGCCCATCGTAAGGCTAAGTACGCCCAGCGTACTGAGTACACCCATCGTACCTAGATTTACGCCCAGCGTAATCAAGGTTTCAGCACCCTATAAATAGATATCGATGGTTGCCGATTTCTTTTGTTCAAACTCTTCTCTCTCTCTCTCTCTCTTGTTTTTACCTCGTTTTACGTGCAAGAAATATACCAAAGCCCCGATATCATTCTCGAGACCCAAAGCAAGTCCTGAAGTCTCGAAGATCCCGAGAAGAAAAGAGTTTCTGAGCCGAAGCTCTGCCCGCGAGAAGCCCGGTGTGTGAAGAGGTCACAGTTTCACCGAAGAATACTACTTTTAGAGCCGTAGTGCTGTCCGATCATATTTTGATCAAGTGAGTGTATAGTCTCTTTCATAAACACAATTTTAATACAAGTATTGTTTGAATGTATTAAGTATATGTTTTGGTTGAGTGTGTGGTTATTTTCTTCTAACACATAAATATGAAGTATTTGTTTTGAAATACATGCTATGTGTTTATATATTGTTGTTTATTTGAGATGAGTGTGGAATGGATGTTTTATATAGTTTTCAAATGAGTTAAACTGTATATGTATTTTATATCTACAAATATGTTGGGTCGAACATGGGTAGATGAGATAGTTGGTATGTGATAAAATGGTGAGGTAAATGATGAGGTATGAAAGATGATTAGGAATGATATTGGCAGATGCACCAATTAGAGAATGTCATAATACTAGCAGATGCGCTTAAGAATAATATTGGCAGATGCACCAAATAGTGAATGTTGTAATCCTGGCAGATGCGCTTAGAGGATAGTGTCGGCAGATGCGCCTAAAAGAGAACGTCCTAATACTAGCAGACGTGCTTAAGAATAATATTGGAAGATGCATCTAATAGTGTATGTTGTAATCCAGGAAGTGGCGCCTAATAGTGAATGTCGTAATCCACTCAGAGGTGCTTAAAGGATAATGTTGGCAGATGCGCCTTATCTAGCAATGGATTTTGTGCCAATTCCTTAGGTCAATCCTTAGGAATGAATGCATGAATGATAGTTGATTCTTAGGGTAAAACCTTATGAAATAAAGAAGAAAATGGGGATGGGTAATTGGGTTGATTATTTGATGATTAAATATATATTATGATATAATATTGTGGGTTGAAAACCCCATATGCTCACCAGGCTCCCAAGCCTGACCCACTCTGTTTTCTTTGCATTACAAGTAATGGCACAAGAGTATAAGTTGGTGTACTTGACGAGAGATTTTGGATTATAGATCAATAGTTATAAATAACTGTTGTAAGGTCTATTTTATAATGTTTATGCTTTTGGTCTGTATCGGAACATGACATCCCGAGATTTTATTATTTAATGAAAAGTACATTCTCTTTGAGAAATGTTTTGATAAAGTTTTATCATATTTTGTTTTGGGAGCAAATTCCGCAACTGCTTTCTATAAAAGAATACTCTGATTTTAAAAATAAAGCATAAACAAATCGGTCTTTTCTGGCCGTGAAATTGAGGATGTCACAGTTGGTATCAAAGCATTAGTTTAAGCGAACTAGGAATTTGTAGGATTTTTAGACTTAAACTTAGAATGCTAAGCGATGATTGTGAGATGACTGTCTACCATATTTTAAGACACGAGCACTAGTATATTTTAAGAAAGCTGCCTAAAATGCCTTTATGTGCTAAATGTTATATGTTTGCCATATATGATATTATTTGTTCGGATCTATGGTCTGTTGCCGACCGGGTCTGGAAACCTTATGTGTTTAGGATTCTAAGCGTACGACTACGGTATTAGAACTAGCATGTAAATGTTTCGGGGTGATAAGGAGATTTATACGTTTATTGTAATTAAAGCTTTCTTATCTTAAATTCTTGCTTGGTACACAGAATATCTACTTGGGTGCACAAAGAGTCATGGTGAAGACTCGTAGAGAAATTGAGTAAATGGAGGAAATGAAGAAGGCTTATGATAGTGGATAACACCTATCAGAAGATATCGTAAGAGTGGTATCTTAGCCTCTGTGCTTGAACTTGATCTGTTGGACGAGTGGTAATTCAGAAGGTTTGCTGAATACGGCGACAAGGTTTCGGAGGCAAAGTACTATTCGCATGAGTACTTCGGGGTTTAGAATACGAGGTAGACGATTCCGAGGTCTAGGTTGGGCTATCGTTATAAATGATGAGGGTTTCGTGAATTTGACGATCGAGGCATTGGAAACATATGAACTTAGTATGGTGAGGATCACGCCAACTCATAACGAATGATAGCAATGGACTCTTTACTAAACAAACGTTTGGCCGATTTGAAAGAAGCGTTTGTTATATGATGATGTACCTCTAGTGTGCTCAACAATGTACTCTGTGTAAACGTTATAGTGTTTTTTGTTTTCCCTATGATGTTAAAACTTCTACGTATCATACTGCGATAAGAGAGTACATACAATGCAAGTGTTTAATAACTAGTGTCGATAGTTTATACTACGATCCTCCTCGATACCATTATGATCGCACGACATATACAAGTTATGTATAATTTAAGATGAATAAGACGTTTGACTGAGTAAATCTGACCTAAATCCACAACCAAACAAGGAATAAGAATTAAGGCGGAATCACTCTCTCTAAGTGTGCAACATCTCATCTTTACAGCACCCTGATGTATAAACTAAGCCATCATAGCTTCCCTGAACGGGTCTTTTAGTTCCTTTGTGTATGATGTGACTTGTTTAGATGCATGAGTTATTATAATTACTTTTAATTAATTCCCTAAGTTTTATTCTTATATAAATATAAGTTAAAATTTTAAAGTAATTCTTATTTTATTTCGAAAACGTACCACAGCTTGCTGGCGACTCCGGGGTTGATTCTCCTGTGGTGATCATCAGAATTCATCCATCTGCTCCTGAGTTCTTGGTTATTGGACAGTCCCTCCTATAGTTTCCAATCTCACCACAGCCATAGTAGGCTTGGTTTTCTTCAACACCAGGGACTTGAGAGATCGGCTAAGCCGGTGCCTTGCAAAACCGGGCAGTGT
Source organism: Lactuca sativa (assembly GCF_002870075.4). NCBI lineage: Eukaryota > Viridiplantae > Streptophyta > Magnoliopsida > Asterales > Asteraceae > Lactuca > Lactuca sativa. The sequence goes on from NC_056631.2 coordinate 90,469,289, forward strand.
GCCCCTTCCTGTGGCAATTCAAACATTGCATTTCCCGACATACTCTGGTGTGGTGATAGTTACACTTTCCACACTTCGTGAGAGTTCCAACATATCGACTGGCAGGTGCTGGAATAGCAGGTGTTGTGGCGGCGTATATAGTATTCGTTTGTTGCTCCTGCAGGGTTTCTTATGTTATTCACTCCTTCCTCTTTTTCCCTGACTTTCTTTTATTGTTCCCCCTTAGATGGATCGGGAACGAGGGCCACCACGCTTTGGCGGACTCCATGGTCAATGAGTCTCTAGGCCAGGCGTTTGGCGCTATCAAATGTAGTTAGTCTAGAAGATAGCACATCTCCTTGAATCGGGGTAGATAAACCCCATATGTACATTTCTATCTTTTTACTCTCTGGAGTAACCATCTCAGGACACAGTGCTTCCAGGTCACTAAACATGTCAGTGTAGGTCACTATGTCTGAGCCGACCATGGTATGCGCCCATAGCTCTTGTTCCAGCTTTTGAACCTCGCCTCTTGGGCAGTATTCTTCCAACATAAACTCTTTTAGGTTTTCCCAACCTATTGATTTAGCCACTGATAGGGTCAGTGACTTAACATGGCTATTCCACCATGTCAGGGCTCTATCGGAGAAGGTGCAGGCAGCAAACTTAACTTTGCTCCCTTCTGGGCACGGATAGAATGCGACGTCCGAATCTGTTTTCTCGAACCATCGCATCAAAGCAATGACGCCAACATTTCCATTAAAGGATTTAGGTTTGCAGTTCATGAAGTCCTTGTACGAACACTCCCTTAGGTGTTCGTGGGTGACTCCGGGGTTTGTCAAGTGGGTACCGCTATCAGATATGTTGGTACCACTTTCACTTATGTGAGCTAAAGCAGCTGCCACAGTGGCTGGTATTGCTGCTTGGAGAGCAGCATAATCGAACTATGAAGGAGGTAGTGGCGGTTGAGTTGGAGTTATCGGAGTAGTGCGTCTGTTTGATCTGCGAGGAGGCATCTTTGCTAAAAGAATACAAAGATGAGACAGAATAAGTCTATAGCAGTGGTTTATAAGTTAAAAGCTGAAAGACAAGGTTATCCTAGTTCAGAGTGTATTGGGTCCTGGCTTTCACAAGGTTCTGGAAATAGTTCATAAAAGAGTCTATACCAAATAAACTTTATGAATAAGAAATGGCTATCATCGAATGAATATTTGTGTCTTGAATAAATGTTAACAGTTGCACGAAAAAAAATAATCCTAACACATAGTGTGAGCAGTGTCTCAACTAACTCATCAAGTTAAACAAGATTATCATTTATTAGTGTGACGCATAAGAGGTTTTGGTTACTTCGGCTGATCCTTCTTTGAAAGCTTCTCATGGACCTGATCTTGTTCCTCCTTGATTCTTCTATTGACTGCTGTGGGGAAGTGGTTGCATCTATCTGGGTTTGTCGTGCGAGAATGGAAGTGTCTAAAGAATCTATGAGATTTAAGTGAAACAGTATGGGGTGATCCATACAGAGTCCTCCTATAACTGCACAACGTATACAAGTTGTATATAATTTAAGATTAAATAGACCTTCGAATAAGTAATCCTACTCCAAAACCACAACCAAACAAGGAACAAGTAGTAAAGCATAGATCACAAATTCTACGTCTATAAATCTCAATTATATAAAACCTTGGAAGTATACGCTCCAAAATTATAGATCTATCTGTAAGGATCTTTTTAATTTATCACATATGTTATTTATAGTGCCTAAAATACTCCTATAGTACTTTAATGTAATGAAATTGGTACGTTTGAAACTTGTTATCGTGCTATAGTATCATAAAATACTCCCATAATATTCTAACTTTATGTACTGACCAAAAATCCCTTGAATAGAGTTAGGTAAGTCTTAAGACTATTGCAACACTACATCACTCCCAAACACATGTCGGTCACATCTCGAATGAATATAGTTGATCATGCTATATTGATCCTAGATATGATTACATAACTGTTCAGGTTTGACCGCAATGTTCAACCTTTAAATACTTTTGTTCTGTTCTTCTTGTGATACTTGTTCTAGTATGTATATACGTATAAGTATGTATGTATACTTTTATAAGGTATCGTTATATATTTAAAAATATATTATTATTCAGAGCACTTCGTCCCCATTGCATTTATAGTTATATATCTTTTATCGGTTGATATACGTAGTTCACTATAAACAATGTTCTGATACCAATCTGTCACACCCCCAAACCGGAACGGCGGAAATGTTCGGGGGCGGAGGACGTCATGTTTAGTATCACAAGACATGTATCATAGCAATCATAGTAACAAAAAACCATTGTATTAATATTAAAGTGTTTACAAGTAGTGATTCACAAAAGATTGAATCCAAAAGTAAATAACAAAACAAGACATGAAGCTATTAGGCTCCATCTTCTGAATCTCAGCGCGCGTACCTTTCTACTAGTTTCCTGAGAATACAAGTTATTTTGAAAGAGTAGATCAACATTTAAGCTGGTGAGTACATAAGATTTTAGTGATGTAAGTGAGTTGTAAGTTCCCTTTACAAAAGTTCGCCTGTTCCTCCAGAAAATCCTATATTTCCTGCTTTGATGAAAGATAAGTAAAATGACTCTACAATCTTTTCTATGAGTACTAAATGGATACAAGTTATATAAAACCCAGAGTAAACAAACAATCGGTTTTGAGAATCTGTGCTAAGCTCACAACCAAACAAGGAACAACAAATGAGGTGGAAGTCACACATCCCATTGTTTGTCAGGTCTTTGTTTTATATAACCCTGGTGTATTCACTTGGTACTCACGGAGTTAACTGTAATAGTTCCTTTATATTAGATGAAAACATTATATAAGAAAAACCCTTATTTCCTTTAGTAAAAATAGTAACCACAATAGATCCTTCTTTAATCACTTAGTTTATACTAGTTATATATAATCTAATATCGAACGGATAGTTAACTGTGTGAATCTACCCTAAGCCCACAACCAAACAAGGAAAAGGAAGTAAGGCGGAAATCACACATCCAACTACCTATCGGATATTAATTATATATAACCCTGATGTATAAACAAAGGTATTATATAATTAACCACTTAAGGTCCTTTAAGTTATATTGGTTTAATAAAATGGATTAAACCCTTTTATTGATAAGTTTTTAGTTTAGTCTATTAAGTGTTCTAACCGAAAAGTATATCTTTGTACTAGAAAACGATGTATTTAAATTGTATATTATGACCTGACCCATACCTGGTACTCCTTATGAATTACTTAGTGTATACGGAATATATATATATATATATATATATATATATATATATATATACATATATATATATATATATATATATATATATATATATATATATAACTAAGATCAGATAGATAGTAGACTGGGTGCATCTTCTCCAAGCCCACAACCAAACAAGGAACAGGAAATGAAGCGGAAAACACACAACATACTATCTACTGGACTCGATTTATATATATACCTGATGTATAAACTAAGGAATCATAATGTTAGCATTATAGGTCCCTTTCTACTGAATGTACTAAGACTTGACTGTTTTGTTTTTCGTTTGTAATGATTGAAGTATTCAGTAATGTTTGTAAAAAGTGACTACTAAAGCACTAACTATCTTAAACCCAGTTTGTTGATTTAGGTTAAAATGTGATGTGATTATAACCATATTGATATGACATGTTCTTTACCACGACGACCTAATGGCTCCAAAACCAATGTGATATTTTTCACCCGTAGACTTGCTAGTCCCACTGTAGCTAGCAACAAGGTGTGGGGTGTCAATCCCGTATAGATCTATACACAAACTCATGATCTCCCTCCAGGAGACTCTGGTTACAAAACGCAACCTAGCAAGTATATTGCTAATTCATGAAGTTGGCTCACATTAATGTTATAGTATTATTGTATTAGTATTGTATGTTCTCGCTGTTCTAGTGTATTGTGTGTTTTCTTTGTATAGTGTATAGTATGTTCCTTCCTATTTCTCATTATAGTATGTTTGAACCCTAAACTATACCTATTATAGTTTACTAGTATGTTTACTTTAACTGTTACTGACTTGATGAAAAGACTCATTTATCTACTAAGTTATGATTGTACTTTAAAAACAGAGTTTTATAAACTATAAAGTAACATAACTTAAAAAGAGCTTTTGAAATGATTTGATCACTTATAAAAGTATAAGAAATCCTTTTGAATATGATGGTTATCACAAATAACATTTACAAAATTATCATTGTGTTCAACTTTTATTCCCCCCCCCCCTTTTAAAAGCATTTAAAACAATTAAAAGATTGATTATAGGGGTATGAACTCACCTTATGTGTGGTGATTCAATTGCAGATTCGTGCAAGGATGAGAAGTTCCACGAATGAATTCGTGAGACACATATGAGTCCTAATTGACATATAATGGCATATATAGGCATGTGATTAGTATTTTTAAACAACTGACATGGAAGGAAACACCCTTAGGGACTAGGAAACACTTGGAATGTAGTGTTGAAATCACATGTGATTGATCAAAGGGGAGTGTACGGCAAAGGGATGTGTGTTCACGACCACACTTGAGTTTACGGCGACACCAAGTGTATACAGCCGTAAAATCTCCAAAATGGATGCATTTTTGGCTTTTGTTTCATAGGGGTTCAAGGGTTCAAGAGTTCTAATGGCTAACAAGCATCTATAAGTGTTTAATGCTCAAGATATGTCCAAAAGAAGGGTTTACGGCCAAGGGAGATGCTCATGGCCGTAAACTCTTATTTTTCTTGGGAAATGGTTGTTTTCAAGGGTGTTTAACATGAGTTTCTAACATATACTAAGCATAAGGAAAGGATACTTATGTTTTGGAGGCTCAAAAAGGGTTCACGACCACCAAGAACAAGTGTGTGTTCTTGGTGAAAGATGAAGATCTTAAAGATCTACCCAAAAAGATGATTTTCATGGATTAAATCAAAGGATAATACATGATTAGGAAGGACAACAACTTAAAGATGGAAGAATCACTTACGTTTTTGAAGATCTAGGATGAAGAACTCGCTCATACTTGAGAGAGAATCGATTTTCTAGACTTAGAAGTGTGAGAAATGACTAAAAATGAAGGAATATCATGTATATGGGAGGAGTTTACGGCCAACCAAGAGTTTACGATCGTAAACTCCTTGTGATGGAATTTCCGGCTCGATTGCAAACCAATGAACTTAAGCTGTCATAACCCTACACCCAATCCTTAAGTGTGCTAGGCTTAGAACCCTCAAACAGGCCCCTAACAATGCTAAAAGATATCAGAAACAAGTTTGACATTTGATTAGATTGATTGACTTTACTGGATTGAAAATTTTGGGTTGTCACAATAGAGTGGTTAAGCTTATTGTCTAACATAAGCTTAATAACTCCATACCTTTTAGATAAGGATAAACCATTACACCCTTATTCCAATGAAAATATTTAATCCACTAGTTTAGTTGGAAAAATATATATTTCATATATATTTGTTGCAGTGAGCATAATTCTAAAATGTATAAAGTAAATAGATCTTTTAAAAACATTATATAATAGATTGAAGGGTCTATTAATCCCCTTTAGAAACTTGTACCATTGACATTCAACCAATGGCCAAGTCACCTTATCCCACTAGATAATTCGAAGGCTACCTCAAAAGATAGATCCAAGTGACCAGGTGATCCTATGCCACGAGAAACATACTAATGACGAGTGAGTGTTTTTGATGGAATGAGTTGTGAATCAATTCAACAACACTTAATATGTTCCAAGAAGAATTAGTTTACAAAAAATACTCATTTTCTTTACCACAATGAAAGGTTAATGATGATCTCATTAATTTGTATTTCAATCTTCATTTTGAAACAATTTGATCAAATCAAAGGTTTCAACAATAGCGAATAAAACTCGTCAATGAAATTGATTAAGTATCTATCACCAAATCTATTAATCGATTGAAAAGATTACATACATCACTTATGTATAATTCTTTGTCAAGCCTTTGTTCTTTAATTACTAATAGATAAAGACACTTGTGAATCATCTTCCCATATAAATAGGATTCACATATATCAAATGAATCAAGCTTATTTTCCTTCAAAAATTCCATCCTTTTGAAGTTGGTATATACGTTTCATATTTATATAGTCATGATGATAATGACATAGGTAAGTTTCAATCAATATATAATTTGATTATTTAGGTTTTGTAATCAGAACTATCATTTTAATGAAAGCTTATATATTTAGTTCATAAATGACATTATGAGAAAATATTCTTTAACACAGAATGCATCGTTTCAGAACATGAATGTGAGCATCCATTAAACAATAAGTAAATCTAGATTTATTCATAAATTACAACTGTTGCATGCCCTTATAAGAATAGGTACAAAACATCTATTGTTTAAATAAAAACTATAATAACACTTGTTATATCTTCAGCACCAAATGCCATGTGTTTGTAATCAGTTGATTATTTCTTCCAATCATCAACACATAATATTAATTATTAGTGTCACTTGAAGTATAACATCTCAAGTAAATGATGGAAAAATAAATATTTCCGTCATATAGATATTTGAAGTCTTGTCCATTTCAGACTTCTTCAGCTCGATGAGAGTAGAGAAACAATTTCTCTTTCAATGTCCAGTTTCTTCCAGAATAGAAACAACACTAATCATTTGGTCATTTCTTGATTTCTGGGTTTGTGTTGTATTTCTCTTAACTGAACTATAAGTCTATTTGAGGACACAATCTCTTAGACTTCCTTTATTCAATGCTAGAACAGACTTGAAGCACTTTATAGTGTTCTGATTGAATATCTACTTTATTTGGTGAGACATCTGATATTTTTCATAATTATCCAAGGCTTTCTACAAGTCAAGGTAAATTACTCCAATGTGATATGAGATACATCAATATCATCGCAATAATACTTCCATAAAAGCATCATAATTAGACTGAGGTTGTTCAGGTATGAGATCTTTCAGTATATATATAATTTCTATTATCCTTATTGTGGAACCTCAAGATATTATACCAGTTAAATAAATTATAATCATCAATTGTTACTGTCTCTTGAAACTCAACAAGAGAGAGGTTTTGTAGGGTGTAAGAATATTAACAGTTATTAACATAATTTAACAAAGTTTTATTTAGTATTTTTAATATTTATTCTTTAAAAATTATTACATTTTATTATTTCTTAAAACATTAATTTATTAAAGTCTTGGATCCAAGTAATGAAACAAGTAAATGGTTGGGTAACCTTTATCCAATAAATTTAATCAAACTTGGTAGGTAGCGATTACTAATTGCATACAATATGTAACTCCTAGATTATGGGATCTTAAACAAATATTACTTAACTTGGCATGTTTGTCCCATCTATGCCTCAGACCTCTCATGCTTAGGTGACCTTTATCACACAATATTCCGATCAAGTCATCATACTTGAAACAACTTGTAGTATTGTAACTTACCAGTGACAAGGTGACCATTTAGAAACCAGAAACTACAAGACTACCCCGAACATAATAAGACGATCCTAATGACCTAGTAACCATGTGGCAGTAAGGCCATACAAATGATAATGAGTGTTCTTCAAAAGGACGACGATGACTTTCATTTTTAGAAAAGGTTTTATACATGTTCTATAATTATAGTTAATAAAAACATGGTCTCATGAATATGGCATGCATCCAACAATTCATGTATCCTTTTAGAAAATTCATATCACTTGTTATGAGGTTCTTTAGGTGTTAAATATAACTTCATTTTATTTGTCATTAGCCGCGATCAATTATAAACTAAAATCTGGCCTTTTAAAATTTAGTTGTAGATCGGTTTGAAGAACTGATAGGTATTCTTAACAAAACTTTATTTTATACTTAATACTTGGATTATTAAGTATTTCCTAAAGGACTTAAGGGACTTTTCAAAAGTTCTTCAAGCTCCCACTTGCTAAGACAACTCTAGCTTGCAAAAGGACTTCAAATTTTCATGTTTTGAAAGTTGTAACACTTAAACCATTAAAACTATAATTACCCAAAACCAAAAGTAGAAGCTTATGGTTGGGCTTATGGTCTTAAATGGTTAAGTCATCTTCAAGGAGGTCATTTCTTCATCTTATTACATTTAAAAAGAAAAAATTAGTCTAACTAATTTATTACAACAAATCAACAAATGAAAAATTCCATATTTATCTATTACATCTTATGAATAAATAAATATCAACCAAATAGAACACAAAGGTCCAAATGACTTGTTTATACACAACAACATATCAAATATTATAACAAACAACTCTTTGTTTTTTCTAAGACAAATTTTATATAACCAAAATGCATGACAAATGGTTACATATAAAAATAAACAATTTTAACCAAGATGTTGCCAAAGTAGACAAACATGGATTTTTCTTAACCAAAAGAAATGCACGCTTTGTTTTCTAAAAAAACCAAAGATTATCAAACATAAAAAATCATTCTAACATATAAAAGATGGCCCTGATATCACTGATGGGTTTTGATACAAAATATAAGTTTATTTTTCATAAAAATCAGGAATGGAAGTCTGTAAAAATTACATGTTTACTTTTAGTTTATAACAAAACCAAACCATTATGCATCCATTTATAGGGGTTGGAATGAAATAAAAATAACCAAAGAGTTTTTAGAATGACAACCTTTGAAGTCCGCTTGGTTTTGGGATGTTGATGAAGATAGAAAGTTCAAAGAATATGATCTTCTCTAAAGTATCCACCATCAAGATTAAGGAACTTGGAATGCTAGTTCCTACTTGTATTATTGAGTGTCTTAAGCCTTTAAGTGATTAACTCAAATAAGCACTAAACGAGACAACTCAAGAAGGCTTCTAATCATGCAACAATCTTCAAAAGACAACAAGAAGAGGAGAAGGGAGGAGGTTTCAGCTATATGGAGAATGGAGAGAGTTCACTAGAAAAAGTAACTAAAAACTCATGTAAAACACTCTCTTAATACTCATGAAAAGGTAAGGGATTTACATTAAAATACTCTAAAGTGTAGGGTCGAAATATATTGTAAACAGTTGAAGTCTGTTTATTTGTACTCTTCGTATGTTTTGTTCACTTCATATATTTTTTTATGTATTTGCTAAGGTGTCTTTTGTACAAAGCTTAATGTATAAGCCTTAGTATTTTTTGTACTTCTTGTTTCCTGTAAATAAGGGCTATGCATTAAGTAGATAGTAAGAGTAAGAGAGTGATTGTAAGAGTTCACCCTTTTTACTATCATTTTGTACTTGTGTTCATCGTAAGTAATAGAGCTGAAACCAGAGTATATTTACTTCTTGTGTTCAAATTACATTTGTTTTTACTCTGATTCGTTTGATACTCGATTCATCACTTCTTCAAATGGTATCAGAGCAGGAATCATTACCGTGATCTGATTTTCAGTTGAATCTCTAGTTTTTGAGTCACACATTTGTCTCAAAAGTTTCCACACTGTTTGATTCAAAAAATAATCTTTGATCTACAGTTATGATTTGATTCTGCAACTGATTTGTTGAATCGAGTGTTGTACTTGATTTTTCTGTTCAATTCAGCAATTAAGATTCAAGCTCTCTTTGATTTCTCAGAAAAATTCAATCCATACATCAATGGCGAACTTCAACTTAAACTCAATGACATTATACTCTCATCTTCTCGGATCTTCAACTAAGATTCCTATGCTCATTCCGGAATATTATGATCAGTGGTCTGATCGTATGCAAGACTACTTGAATAGAATCGATGAAGAGCTTTGGTCATGCATATGAGGGAGTGTTACTCTTCCGACAAATCTTCAACCAATTGGATCTTCATCTACTGGTACTACGAGTGTTGATGCTCAATTTGATCGTATGAAGAAACTTGAAAAACGATCCATAAGGGAGTTACGTGGTGCATTGTCTCCAATTGTGTATAACTATGTCAGAAGTTGTACAACTGCAAAAGAAATCTAGAATAATCTCAAAGAAAAGTTTCAAGGAAGCGAGAAGACAAAAATTAATTCAGTTAAGCATTGTTTGATTGAATTAAAAGATTTCAAGCAAAAAGATGGCGAGTAAATTGAAGGTTACTATGATAGGTTGAATGAGTTGATCTATAAATGTCATCTTCATGGCATTACTAGGACGATAATGGAATTCAATTTGAATTTTATCATGGGTCTATGAAAGGAATAGAGGCATGTTACTTTAATGGTGTGACAACCCGTAATTTATTCCGTCACAGTAACCCATTTCCGTCAGTAAAACCGTTAGTATTTCAATTTTTCCGTTAACATTTTTAGATTAGTTCATTTAAATTAATACTTTTATTTTGACCTCATGAGTGTCCAAACCCATTAGAAACGCGTGAAAATACCCTCGTTATTTAATTGGAAAAATTTTAGTTACGACTAAGTTGAGTTACGACAATCAAATCGTGTATGACCATAAACCTCGTTTAACATCGGTATCGGGTAGATTTCCACCGGGCCACAAACTCAAGTCTTATATAAAGGATGAGTGACATTCATTTAAGCTTTTTACCCACCCTCATAACTTTCTCTCTCTACTCTCTCTCTAAAACTCGAGCTTGGTCCAAAAACACTTCTTCAAGCTCCCAAAATCGTAAGTAATCTACCCTACCTTGTTGTTTAACTTGTTAAGCATGTAAATCTGTGTTTAAACCATCTAAAACCATCAAGAACTTGTGTTTACGGTTTGGGAACATCTCCCAAAACCGTAAACTCCCTTAAAAGGGTTTTTAAAGCCCCAAAACCCTTCCAAGTCCCTTCTAGTGCTTAGATATGACTTAGGGGCTTGCATTAATGGACTTAGAACACCAAAACCTTGATATTTAGGGAGTAAACATGAGTTTACAGCCCAAGAGCATGCTTGGACCGTAAACACCCCTTCTAAGGCCGTAAACACCTTTTAAGGTGTTAAAATGCCCCTTAAACACCTCTTACGCCTTGGAATAATGTCTAGAACCAACCTTCATTGTGTTAGGGACCTTAAACATGAGAGAAACCACCTCCTTAGGATATTACGGCCGTAAACCCCCCAAGGAATGGTTCCTGGGCCGTAAACTCCTATAAAGTGGTCAAATGGTGCCCTAACTTCCTTCCATGGCTTGTACTTTGGACTAGAACCACTTGTGCTTAACCTAGGACCACCAAAACACAAAAGAAAAGGGTAAGTAAGAGTTTACGGCCGTAAAATCTATGTTTACTGCCGTAAACTCCCTATAATGGTCCATTTGATGGTTTAATCCCTTACAATGCCTTAGGATTGATCCTAGCCTAATTCCACAAGTGTTATAAGACCATTAAACATCCAAGAATACACCATCCATGAGTTTACGGCCGTAAACTCATGGGGATATGGTATATGGTCTGTAATCTCCCTTAAGAGTTTACTCTTGAAGAGAAAACTCCATATCTAGGCCTTACACCCCCTTAGATGCAACCCGGATCACTCTTAACACTTGAAATAAAGTGTTTCCGCATCTCAGAGTGTATATTCATATTTAATTAGTAGTTCAAAGTTAATTAGATACAATTATGTATCTCTTCATATTACATAGGAACCTCGCGCGTGTTCAAGCCCTGAACTGACACTTAGCATCCTAGCTGACACATTCCTCGTCTGGTGAGTTCATACCCCTACATCTTTTTCCGTGTTTTTCAATGTTTTTAGTGGGGGGGGGGGGGAATACAAGCAAAAGTACAAGAACATATTGTACTCAAACTTATTATTTCATTTGAAATGTTCCATAGTCTGTATGCTTTTAACACTGAAAAGTATTAACCAACCGTTTGACTTGCAGAGTTAGTTTTCAAACTAATTGCGAAACTTATTATAAAATGTTATATTTTATATCTCACAAATGATTTTTTTTCATATTTATTTACTGTTAAAATCGTTAATCTTAGAACTTTTGATACGTCCTCTGTAACACACCACAGAGATACGTGAGTGGAGGACCGCCTTTGTAACTAGAATCTAAAACAGGATTTTCCGCATTATTACTTGTAAATTTGTTATTCTTAAGATTGGAGACACGTCCTCTATAACACTCTACAGAGATACGCGAGTGTAGGACCGCCCTTGTAACCAGAATCTCTTAGAAGGAGAGCGTGACTTGAGTGTATAGATCTATACGAGGCTGACTACCCCGCACCTTGCTGTTAGCTACAGTGGGACCGGCAGGTCTACGGGTGACAAAAGTCATAAATGATATTGGCCTTCCTTTTGCCATATCTTTTTTATTGTATGGTTATAGAACTCGCAAACTTAGATAATAGAGATTTACTTTTAAGTAATAATGAACTTAGTAAATTAATAACCTTAGGAATTAGTTTACTATCTACTTCATAGTTTTATATACGTGTTAAAACTAACACACTTTTCAAGGATAAACAGAGTTTCAAGAAACTTCACTTAAACGCTACAAGTATGGTAGATACTTGTACACTGCATTCCGAATTGATAACCAACCATCAACTTTTAAGGAAAATAAGGGTTTTTCCTGGGATAACTTAACTATTCTCAACCAAATTGTGTAACAATGGATAAGTAAACCTTTCTTATAAGAAAATATGGGATTTTCTTGGACAACAAATTTTTCAGAAAACCAATGAAAACTTATTCTTTTTCCAGAAGAAACTGCCTATGAACTCACCAGCTTTATGCTGATATTTTAAAACTGCTTGTATTCTCAGGTTCCCGTTAGACCGGTATCCCACAATCTTTTGGAGAAGACGGAGCATTTTAGTAGTCTCATTTTTACTTTTTTTCATTTTGGATGTATGTATATAAACATGTATAACTTTGTTTTCAAACAAACGTAAACTTCCTATGTAATGTAATGGTTGTGTTTACTATGCTTACTATGTACATTGGTTGTGATACTTTACATGACGTCCTCCGTCCTGGAACGTTTCTGCCATCGGTTTCGGGCTGTGACAAATGGTGAAAACACAACATAGTTTTGACACATCATCATTGAATGATTTGTATAATCTGCTAAAAACCCACGAAGGAAAGGAAAATGAAATGGCTGAAGAATCGAAATTAAGCATGGGTGGACCATTGGCTTTAGTTTCGAAAGTTTTAGAAAAGAAACAGGTTGAAGAAGAGAATTCTGATGAAGAGGGGTTTTTAATGAATTCGGATGATGAGGCAGTAGCTTTTTACTCAAACAACATAGTTGAAAAGTTTTTCAAGAAACCGTTTAACCCGAAGATGAAGCAGAGTGAGGGAAAAGGAAGTTTCGTGAACAAGTCTGCAGGAGAAGAGAAGAAGAAGTTTGAAAAGAGTGTAGAGAAGGTGAATGAGGTTAAGAATGAGATGAAACTAAAAGGAGATTCAGGTGTTGACCTTCATTATTGCAATAGAGCAAATCATCTATCAAATGATTGCATGCTTCGTAAGAAGGAGGAGAAAAAGAATAGGATAAAGGACGAAGTGTATTATGTGGAGAGATTGGAAAAGGTGCGTTCAAAGGCAAAAAAATTATCATTAGTGGCTAGAGGTGAACAGGAGGAAGAGGGCACATATGAGATCTGGTCTTCCGAATCCGATGATGAAGAGATGCGTAATCCTACGCATGGTGCCATGTTCGCGAAGCTGGAGGAAGATTCTGACAAAGAGGTGACTGGTCATTGCTTCATGACCAAAAGTGTTGATAAATCTCCAATGACTACCAAGGTATGTACTATTCTTCAGTCTTTCAATATTCCTTTAAGTGCATATGATTCTGAATTAATTGCTTTTGATGATACTGTTGCTTATTTCGATGCTTTGGTTATCTCTGCTAGCAATGAGGCTAAGAAATCAACTTTTCAGTTGACAGAAGTACAAAAGGAGTTAGATGCCAAGAAAATAAGAATTGAGAGTTTCAAATTGCAAATTACAAACATCATGTGTGATAAGGATTCTTTAGGCAGTGATGTTAAAATGTTATTAGCTTAAAGAAATATATATTGTAATTCTGCAAAGCGTTTGTATGCGAAATTGACTGCTTTACATCATTCTTCTGATATTAGCAAAGAACAACATAGGAAGTTATTACCTTTTCTTGCTTTCGAAAGAGAGAAAATTGATAGCATGTCTTATGATTGTGAGAAAACCATAGCAGAATTTGATAAAGTGCCTGATAATCGATTTGCTTATGGTATTGTCAAGATAGATGAATGTTTGAATGCTGATGAACTTGTTGAAATTGTGAATGATACCTTAACCAAGAATGAAAAAATCAAAATTTTGAAAAGAACTGAGAATTCAAAACTTAACTCTCAATCCAATTTTGCTGATGTCGATGATAATTCTGATAGTTTTAGCGAAATCAGTGAAATTGAGGAAGAGAAAAGTGTTGATTGTTCATAGTTGTCTGTCATTAATGTCACATCAAAGTCTAAAGGAAAAGAAAAATGTAACGATTCGTTGGTTAAGATTGAAACTGAACAACCCTCAACTTCAAAAGTTTTCGATTTCGACAATGTGAGTGTCAAAGATAGTCAAACAGATAGTAGTGATGATGAGGATGAAGCCCAAGTTTCGAATGAATCTAAGCCTGACAAACCTGTTTCAAATGAACCAATCATTCCACGCGTTGTTGTTGATCAAGTGTGTGGGGATACTGAAAATTTCGACAAAGTTTTGTCTGAAAAAGGAGTTCATTATTTGGAAACAAATCAAGTGGTGTTTCCAAAATTTCAAGTGTTCAGAAGATGTTGTATTTCCAAATCAAGTGTTTGTCACTAATGGAAATGTTGAAAACATTAAACCAGAATTCAACAAAATGGTCGAAAATGACAACAAGAAAACAACAGATGAAAGATTCTTTTCAAATCAAAGAACTGTTGAAAATAATCTAACAAAAAATTCGTATGTTTTTCAAAGACAAAAACCTCAACGAAAATGGGTTGAAAAACAAAAAGCTGAGAAAGAAGTTTCAAAACAAGTTGTTATGAAAAATGAAAGTGTTGTCAAATTAAATTCAAAAGAATTTAAAGAATAAATAGAAAAGTTTTCAAAAGAAAATGAAATTTCAAAAAGACAAGCACGGAAGAAAATTTTCTGGAAAACTGTTGAGTCTCGAAAGAAACAAAATGGTTTGACATTGAAAACGTCTGCAAAAATAAAGACTAAATCTGTTAAAAACAAGTCTTCAAATTCAGCATCTTATTCAGACCAAAAGAAAAATCCCGCTAAAAATACAACATTTTCCACAAATGTCAAAAATAAATCAAAGAGATTTCAAAATCAACCCTCAACAAAACGATTTTCTTCTAATCAATAATAAAGATTTTCTCAAAAACGAAAATTTCACAATTGATTTTCTCAAAATGCAAGCGTTGGAAATAATGTTGGAAGTCAATATGCCATGGCATTTCGTCCTAAATCAAATGTTGATTTTGTTCCACAAAAACCCAATTTTCCAAATCCTCCTGGAAAGCAATATTCGAAAGTATCATACACAAAGGGTTCGTCAAATGTGAAGAATATCGATCACTGGCTTAAAGGACAAGGGAAGATGTTTCAATCTTGTCGTTATTCCCGACAACAGATTCACGAAGCATATGAGAAATATTTGAATGATTCTTAAAATGGAAGTTCCTCTTCCAAAGAATCAAATATTCCTGTGAAAAAATGGAGACAAGTTTCAAAAGATAAAACTGAGAACAAAAAGGCGAATGTTAGTGACAAATCTAAACCTTCGAAAACTTATATTTCTGCTCCTTTACCAAATGATGTTGACTTAGTTGACTCTTTCAAATCCAAAGTTTGTAATTGGGTTTTAGGTTATTCATTTCATTCGGTTTTCAAAGCTAATAACCAAGGACCCAAACAGCCTTGGGTACCTAAATTATTTCATTAATTGTAGGTTTTCTGTGACGAGAAATATGATAAGAAATGGTACATTGATAATGGTTGCTCTCGTCGCATGACTGGACGAAAGGAGAATTTAAGAGATTATAGAAGTTTGGAAAATGATGGAGTTGTGAAGTTCGGGAACAATCACAAGTGCTAGGTGAAAGGATATGGCAATGTCATAAATGGAAAGTTCACTGTCAATCGTGTTGCTTATGTTGAAGGTCTTCAACATAACTTGATAAGTGTTTCACAACTTGTTGTCGGCACTGGCAATCAAGTGGTGTTTAACGAAGCAAGCATCATCATTTTGAATGTTGAAACTAATGAAATTTTGCTCAAACCCAAACGACGTGGGGACATGTTTACTCTTGATATCAAACCAATCATCGGCAAAACCTCAGTGAGCTTCCTTTCGAAAGCTTCCTCTGACGTCAGCTGGCTATAGCATCGACGTTTATCACATTTAAACTTTCAAAATTTAAATAAATTGGTAATTGATGATCTTTTTCGAGGTTTACCTATACTAAAGTTTGATAATGACACTTTGTGTGTAGCTTGTGAACAAGGAAAATAGCATCGCAAAGGACATCCAATTGTCATAGATTCGAAAATTGTTGAAACGTTGGAACTTCTTCATATTGACCTTTGTGGACCATCAACTGTTGAAACCCTCAACAAGAAACATTAGATTTTAGTTATAGTTGATGATTTTTCACGATTCACATGGGTGTATTTTCTCAGGTTAAAATTTGAAGTCGTTCAAACAATGATTGAATTTATCAAGAAAATTGAGTTGAGTCTAAAGAGGAAAGTTCGGAAAATCAAAAGTGATAATGGTTCGGAGTTTAAAAATAATATGATCGATTCGTTCCTAACTGATAAAGGAATTTCGCATAATTTCTCATCGCCATATACACCACAACAAAATGGTGTGGTTGAGAGGAGGAATAGGTCACTTTGTGAAGCAGCAAGAACTATGTTGACATATGCGAATCTTCCTCAATATCTTTGGGCAGAAGCAGTTTCAACAACATGTTTTACTTAGAATCGATCTTTTTATCATCTTCGATTTAATATCACTCCGTATGAAATCATCGATAACCGAAAACCTAACATCAAATTCTTTCATGTTTTTGGTTGCAGGTGTTTTATCATGAATCTCAAAGATAATCTTTCGGAATTTCAAGCTAAGGTTGATGAAGGAATCTTTTGGGATATTCAAATAATTTGGTGGCATACAGAGTGTTAAATAAACGAACTCGAAAAGTTGAAGAGACATTTAATCTCACCTTTGATGATTACTTTGTGAAAAAAGTAGAAAAACAGTTCGAACGAAAACCAATTCTTAATGAATCGAATGATGAGTCTGAAAGTTCTAATTCATCATATTTTGATTATGATTTAATTTTTGGTGTTCCAGACAAGGCTGCTGATGCTGAAGTAAATGATGTTGATAATCAAACTACTGAATCATCGAAACATTCTGATGATTGGACAATAACAACCGATACAACAACTGATGGTGAAAGTATGTGCGAAGCTCAAGTGGAGAGGGAGCACTTAAATATTCCTTCAACTGTTGAGGGGGATGTGACATCCCCTAATTTCTCGGCCAGAAAAGACCGATTATATTTTTTAAAATAAAATCAGAGAAATCTTTTTAAAAGATGTTGCGGAATTTGTTCCCAAAACAAAACATGATAAAAGTTTATAAAAACCTTCTTTAAGAAATGTATAGTTTCATTTCATATCAAAACCTCAGGATGTCATGTTCCGATACAGATCAAAAGCATAAACAAGACATTATAAGCCTTTCAACAGTTATTTACAACTACTGGCCTATAATCCAAAAATCTCTCGTCATCCTCCGACTATGCTCGGGGTCCACTAACTGTAACATAAAAAGCTGAGTGGGTCAGGCTTGGGAGCCTGGTGAGCATATAGGGTTTTCAACCCATAGTAATAATAATCTTATTAAGTTCACCAATCAACACTAACTCTGATTACTCGTTCCCGGTATCCTCACTTTACGTCCCTAAACACTTTTCACAAGGGACCTAGCCTAAAGAATATCATCGGGATGGACACTACTGCTAAGGGGTTTCCTCAGCTATACATGTCCTAAGGCAACCATGAGGGGGTGGAGTACAGCGAATGAACACTCTTAGTTCATTAACACCTACAGGTTGTGGGCCTGCTAATGTTTCCCACTAGACTATCTAGAAAGTCTGTGGTCGTCATCAAAACTCCGCTAGATGACTGGATCACAAAACACATCGTGGTCTCTCATCAATTTTATTTTATCACACATCACTATCTACCCATGTTCTACCCAACATATTTGTAGATAAAAATACTTATACAGTTTAAAACTTGTATAAAACATCAACTCAACAGTCACCTCAAATAAACAATTAATATATTTACACATAGCACGTATTATAAGGTAAATACTTCATATCTATGTGTAAAATGAAAATGACTATACACTCACTTGATTTGATGAAAATCGGGCAGCAATTCGTTTCCTAAAACGATCGTTTCTAATAAAACCGAGAGTTTTATTGAGAAACCGGGCTCTACAAAGGTCGGGCTTCGAAACCGAAAAGATAAATTTTCCGGGCTTCTCGGGCACTTAGTGGAGTATTCCGGGCTTTGGAATAAGTACCGGGGCTTCGGGGAAGGTTAAGGTGAAGAAAAGACGAAGAAAGGGGTGAAAATGGCAAAAATCCAAATCTACCCGAGAAGGCTCGCAGGTCCCCTTCTGTTTATAGGGTCCGAAGTCGGCTTGGTGGTGGGGTTCGTAGGTGGCTACACGTGCGAAGGCCTCAGTGGCAGTTGCTGAATGGAGCGAGGTCTACTGGTCCATGTGTGAGGCTCGGAAGCTAGGGGTGCGAGGCTCGGAACACGCGGCAGCAAGGCGAAGCTTCGGCCGGAGAGCTGGCTGCTTCGGATTGGGCCTCCCTTCGGTCGAATAAGGATCCGACACGTGGCCTCGCATGAAATAGCAGCTTGGATGACTTAGCAGGACACGTGGCGCGTTTTGAACGAGGGTGACGTGGCAACTCGTGACTATGCGAATTTTCTCGATTTTAGCGCCAAAACTTCTAAAATCCATAACATTCGCATACGAGCTCCGTTTTTGACATCCTTTATATGCACGTGTAGCTAAAATTACGATCTACAACTTTTGTTTAGACTTCGTCGGCTAATTTTGAATTTAGTTTTCTTATCATTATTTTTAACAGATCGGGACAGGAAATCCGTTAAAAATTCATAACTTCTTCATCCGACGTCCGTTTTCGTCAGACTTTTTACCGTTGTGCTACTAATGACGAGACCTTCAATTCTCGTTTAGGTTGTGTCGGCTAAAAATCACTCGATCTAAAATTCGAGTTTTTAGCTGTCTACTGCTAAGCTGAAACTTCGAAAAATCTTAACTTCCTCATACGAAGTCAGATTTGGGCGTTCTTTTTATCGAACTTCTCGGTTTAACGAATACTACGACTTTCATTTAGATTACTAAGGCTAAAAAGTAGTTTATCAAAAACTCACTTTTTACGACATTCAGCACCGTGCCAGTTATGTCGCGAAACTTCGACATGTCATAACTTCTTCGTTATAACTCGGATTTTGGTATTCTTTATATCCCCGAAATCCTTGTTTCGACCACTACAACTTTATGTAAAGATATCAAGCTTATCTCACACTTTAATTTTGACACTTATTTTTATGCTTAATTAATTAAACCCTAATAATTAAGCATAAAACACATAATTTTCACATAATTCCTTTTCATTTCTCCAAAATGAGTCACAAAGGTTAACCTAGACTATAATGTCAATATTAATGCCTAGCCTAGAAACATAGGCATTACAGGGGAGCATCATCTCGAGGGGGAGAAGAGCAGTTTGAATGATGTTGTTGAGGGGGAGCATCAAAATAAAAATTATTTCGAGGGGGCATGAAAATACTGAAACAATAAATCTTGATCAAATTGATGAATTTCATGATCTAAATGATAATATTTCTGTTACAGGATCTGAAAACGAAGAGATGTACGAAGATGCACCTTTGGATTTTGATCCAACGTAACCTCCGTTAGAGAAATGGACAAGGAATCATCTAAAAGAACAAGTCATTGGGAATCCGCAAGATGGAGTTTTGAGTAGGGCTCAAATTCGTGCAAAGAATGAGGTATTAAATACTCGTCAAGAATTTTGCATGTTTAATGTTTTCATCTCGAAAATTGAACCAAAAACAGTTAAGGTCTCTATGGAACACTCAGATTGGGTTGTATCAATGCAATCTGAACTGGCTGAATTCGATAGAAACAAGGTTTGGAGATTAATTCCTAAACCTGAAAATGTTTCGATTGTCAGATTAAAATGGATTTTCAAAAACAAAACCGATAAGGATGCAAATATTGTACAAAATAAAACACGATTAGTCATAAAAGGATATTCACAACAAGAAGGTATCGATTATGAAGAAACCTTTGCCCCTATCGCAAGACTCAAGGTTGTTCGAATATTTTTGGCTTATGCAGCTCACAAAGATTTTGATGTCTATCAAATGGATGTGAAGTTTGTTTTTCTCAATGGTGAATTCGAAGAAAAAATGTATGTTGAACAACCTCCAGGTTTCGTAAATGAAAAGTATCCAGATCATGTTTACATTTTAGATAAAGCAGTATATGGGTTAAAACAAGCACCAAGAGCATGGTATGCAACTCTTACCAGTTTGTTAAAACAGTCAAAATTTAAACAAGGATCCGTTGACCCCACATTATTTTGAAAGAAAGTTGGGAATCATCTAATGCTTGTTCAAATTTATTTCGATGATATTATTTTTGTGGCTCTACTGACCCTGCTTTGTCTAGTGAATTCAAAAATTTGATGAAAAGCCAATTTGAAATGAGCATGATGGGTAAAATCAACAATTTTCTTGGTTTAAACATTTATCAAAGCAGAGAAGGAATCTTCATCAATCAAGAAAAATATACAAGGAATTTGCTCGAAAAATTTGGAATGAGAAATAGCACGAAGTTAAGAGTACCAATGGCGGTTGGAACAAGGCTAACACCTTCGTTAGAAACACCTACGGTTGATCTTACCTTATACAGGAGTATGATAGGTTCATTGCTTTATCTTACTGCAAGTTGACCTGATATCATGTTTTCTGTATGTAATTGTGGTAGGTATCAAGTAAATCCACGAGAACCACTCTTAACTGCTGTGAAAAATATATTTCGTTATCTCAAAGGAACAATTTCGTTAGGATTGTGGTATCCTTTGAAATCAGGATTTTTCATTCAAGCTTTCTTGGATTCGGATCTGGGAGGATGTACTCTTGATAGGAAGAGCACAAGTGGAGGATGTCAATTTATGGATGGTAAGCTTGTAAGTTGGCAATCGAAAAAGCAAACATGTGTTGCAATATCAACTGCTGAAGCTGAGTATGTTGCAGCTGCCACTTGCACTTCGCAAATCACATGGATCTAGAGCCAATTGTGTTATTATGCAATTAACATGAAGAAGATTCCATTGTATTGTGAATCACAAAGTGCTATATGCATTTGCCATAATCCACTACAACATTCGAAAACCAAACATATTGCTATTCGTTATCATTTTATCAAAGATCATGTGGAAGATGACAACATTGAAGTCCATTTTGTAAAAACAACTGATCAGCTTGCTGATATTTTTACAAAAGCTTTGGATGAAAAATCATTTGTTCGCATTTTGACAGGTTTGGGAATAATCGAAGCAAGTTCAGTTACAGGAATGATTTCGAATGTATGACAAAGAAGTGTTATACAAATGTGTCGATTCAGAGACCATAATGGTTCATTCAGAGGCTGATATTATTAACCATTCAGAGGTTACTGTTCACATTCAATGCTTCGACACATTGCAGATTTTGGTTTTGGGGTACAAATTTTCGTTAGTTTGTCAAATATTTGTTAGTTTGTCATATTTTCGTTAGTTTTTCAAATTTTCATTAGTAAGTAAAAAAAAATTTTGTTAGTCAATCATAAATTTTTCGTTAGTTAGTAAAATAGCTTTATTTTCGAAAAATCAAAAACTACAAAAAGCTTTTATTTTTGTTTTGTCGTTTTATTTTCGAAAAATCAAAAACTACAAAAAGATTTTATTTTTGTTTTGTAATTTTATTTTCGAAAAATAAAAAATTCCAAAAAGATTTTCTTTTGTAAATTGTTTTCTTTTTCGAAAAACTTACAAAAAAAAACAAAAAAAATTTCTTTATTCTTGAAAATCAAAAATATCAAAAAGATTTTGTTATTTTGTTCTTTGTCTTTTCTTTGTGCAGATTTAACGAACGTTTGACAAGGGTCATGCTTGAGTTTCTATGGGAAGGTAAAATTTCGACAACTTTGTACTAGTTAGACTGTCCCTAGAAGCATGCTGCAACATGTCAACTCAGTCCTCTATTGAGTCAATGTGTGATTTCGAAAGTCTTAATGAAATTTTTAGTACGAAAATTTCTTCCTAATCAGGCTTGCATTCACATTAGTCTCCTGAGCTACCTTACTTTTCTCAAATGACTTAAGAGTTGTCTGTTTGGTCCAATCATAACTGAGGTACAATTGATTTCGTGAACCAATCTTTTTCATCTCAAAATTCTAACACATTTCACACACAATGAAATATGTCCAAGAGGTCATTGATTAAACCAATCATGACTTAGGCATATCAAACTTCTGTGTTAATGATCTAACATCATGAGACCATGATGAAAGTGAAACCCAACTATGCAAACTCATTTAAAGAATTGATAGGGAACTATGTTCCATATTTAACGAAACAGTTGTTTATGTACCACTCTTCGATGCTTCAAATCATATTCAATTCTTTTGAGTGGTCTTGATCAAATGGTCAAAACCCTTGACATTTGTTTCTCAACAGGATCTAGGTGAATCTTATTTTTCTTTGAATATTATTTTCTTTGGAGTATCAACTATTTCACTTGTCACATTTGAAATAATTCAAAGCCTACTTGTCACTAACTACACTGGTCAAACAGGAAATTTCGGTTATAATTACTCACCTTATGTTTAGGTTGATACGTAACGAAATTGTTAAGCCACCTATGAAGCCTTGAAAAAGAAGCCCTTCGATACTTCTCTACAAGTATTCGATTGAAATTCACGGAAACATACACAAGCAGTTGATTATCTCTCTTGATAATTAACGAAGCAACCTTTGCCTGGGGTTTAACTACATTTGTGTCGAAATTTTATATTTCGACATCACATATCCAAATTTTCATTAATGTGCTTCTTATCTTATCTTTCGCACACTGCACTCATGAAATCCTTGAGGTTCTGAGTATTACCAACTCAGGCTGATGATTTCAAAAATCTGGCAAATGACTTCGTCTCTAAAACCCAAAGACGAAAGAGGTTTACCTCCATCTGAAGGTTTGTGTCAGTTATATTTCTATTGGGAGAAATGAACAGACTGTTTGACAAGACGTTTGGTATTCTGTCCGGGTTTCAAGGTGATGTGACAGTTACGTTTTGACGCATGGCTACTTTATCGGCAGAGTCGTGCGAGTTTCAAGGTGCCACGTCGGATCTCATTTAATGCTTATCCTGCGTTAAATTCAATTTCCATGGTTACATATAAAAGGGGATTCAAGGGTTCTTAACAGTTTACGCTCACAAAAGAAAAATTCCCAAATTGTCTCTGTTCTACAAAGCTTCAAGACCCTAATCATGGTTGCTCCTGCTGGTGTTGATACTGCATCCCAAACAACTGAAGATATCACTTCCCAACCGATTATGAGGGTTTAAAGCACTAGTTATCAAGTCGAGGGGGGATGTTTCACTGTATCTAGAAGAGTTGATGATGTTGATTGACGCATAAAAAAGTTGTGTTCTTTCAACTGCCATGTTCAACTCGTTTGCTGTTCCTCTATCCTGGCTATCGATAGTAGGATCTACTGCATCATACATCAAAGATCTAGATATTATAACGTTTAATCTGGTAAACCATAAGAAAATTTGATTATCCAAGAAGTTATTCTGTCAGATTCTTGAAACTCCTAATTCTCCATTGTACACTGATCTTTCATTTGCTTAAGTTATATATATGTTCAATGAGATGGGTCATCAACCCCACTCACAAAGATCAGTGATTTCAAGAAGTCTGGACTTCCAAGTATTTGGAATTTCTTATTAGGTATTTTTCTCCACTGCTTGACTGGTCGCAGTGTTGGATTGGATAAAGGGAGAATAGAAGTGTATGCCATGGTTTTTTTGTCTATACTATGACATTCCAGTTGATTATTCTACTCAGATGCGGAAGGAATTTCAGAAAAGTGTGGAGAACACCAATGTGGTTCAAGGAATCTCTTGTGCAAGATATTGGAGTTTGATTATGCGTTATGTTTATGACAAAGAAGGGATTGAAGTGACAGCTGAAGACGAAAAGTTGAATTCTTGAAGTATCACTTTCCAAAGGAGGTTACAGATGATGCTGAGGTGTTTTCGAACATTGCTCGAATTCCTGATGCGATGTTAAAACGTGTTGATCCGCTAAATCCTATTTTGATAGAGTATTTAAAGACTATTAACCCTGATGACAAAACTGGAACATTTTTATTAAAAGAGGATGCAGGTCCTTCTAAGAAATCGAAACATTCGACGAAAGATGCCAAGGCTACTCCTAAGAAGCCTGTGTAAGAACCCAAGCCAAGGAAGTCTCCAAAGAAATAGTCTATGACAGAGGAACAATTTTTGCATGTTGTAACAAAGCTATTGAGCCTGTTGTTAATGATCAAGTTAAGGAAAAAATTCCATTAAAGTTTGGTGTTTTTCGAAGAATAAAGCCACAAGTTCGTGGTTCACGAAAGTCTACAGATGGATCTTCTAGGTTTTCTCCTACCATGGTTCGTAAACCACATCTTAATCACTAAGGGGTACTTATTCGTGAGGTTCCAGCTCTTGTTTCTCCTTCATCAAAGAAACATAGACTTGAAGATGTGGAAAAGCATGTTTCCAAGAAGAAAATTAAAAAACGAAAGTTGGTTCTTCAAGAGGAATTATACGAAGGTGAGAAAGTTCCTGAAACACCCGAAGCTACTATTTCCACACCAACATCGACTCCTGCAAAGACTGAGGTCATACCACCCGAAGTTTCATTAACCAAGTCAGCGATGGGTTTTGGCCATATGAACATTCCTATGTACACATACAAAACCCTAATGCTTGGATCTAGGTTTCTCTAATTGAACATGCATGAATCCAAGACTTTTAATGGTTATTCTATCATAATAACAATAAGAAATCAGAGTTATAAGTTTACCTTGAATCACTTGCTTGATCTTCTTGTCCTTGGAGCTTTAGAGTCACAATTGTCACTCCTCTAATGGTTTACAAACACCAACTAGCAAGAGGATGATTTGAGAGAGTGGGGAGGGATATAGAAATCGGCCAGGGTTCTTCCAAGAGTAAGAGTACCGATTTCATCACCCCCATAGGTCTATTTATACTTGTAAGGCTCCTAGGGTTTCACCTTTAAACCCTAATTGGATAACTTAGGCCCTAAACAATCCTAATCCCTTTCATGATAAGCCTTGGATGATTTCAAGGTCTATCCAAAGCCTCAAACCGTCCACCCCTTCATCTTAAAGGAATTACAGGCCAAAGTATAACTATCACACACTTGACAGTTTATACCCTTCTATTTAATTAATCTCCTTAAGTCACCAAATTAATTCCTAATTAATTTATGACTTATATTAATCAAATAACAATATTATTATTCCTTATATTATTCTTATACTATATTAATAATATTCCTTCTCTCATTATAAATCATCCTGTCAAGTTGCTATGGTGAAGGCAACCTAAAAGGACCATGCACAACCGAGTCAAATACTTACCTAATATAGTTCCAGCCTTAAACACTATTCCAACAGTCTCCCACTTTGATAAGTCTAGTAACTATATGTACAAGCATATTCCGATTAGCAATCGTAGCTCTCAAAGACGCTCTCAAACTCTGATCTTATCAATCTTGTCCTTTAGATAAGGGATCGTACAGTCCTCTGTTCAGATATCATGCAAACATTTTTATGGAACCAATTGTCTAGCATTTGGTTTCTCAATCTCAGATTTATTCGACATAGAACTTAATCGAACACATCAATTCAGTTCTGACCGGGCCCGGCACATAAGTCAAATCAAATCATCGAGCAGCTGAGATATCGCTTTTAGCCTCTTAGGATAAAAGTAACAGATAAATTTCGACTTATATGCATATACTTATTCATTAATCAATCATACACAACAATGTGTTTTATAACATCGATTTACTGATGCAGATTCGCATTATCAATGTACAACCAATTAACAAACAACAAACCATATATCTAGGTTTTAAGACCATATGATATTATCGTCTTGCGTTCAGCCTTTTCGATAGATTCCATAAGTTGATTCCAGCAAGCGCGGGTTTGTTCCAATGCTAAAAACTAGTTCATAAGCACTCATGAATGTTGCAACAATCTACATACCAATTAATGACAATCTTCATTCATACCTACTTCCAAAATATGAACGATTGTGGACTATTTTAATAATTCGATTATTCTTAATAAACTCAATTATTCTGGAAGTCAAAACATGCAAAGTGAAACAATAGTTAAATGATTAACATAAGATAGTAACATTACTCATAAATAATACTCTTTTATTTAATCATTAAATGTTAATTACATTTATCTATTACACGTTTCTAATACTATCTAATCTATACTAATATCATCCTTCAGCCCAATACTCCTAGCATGCTGCAAGTGCTTAACCCTACTCAGTCCCTTCGTAAGCGGATCTACTGGGTTATCTTCTGATGATATCCTCTTCACAACGAGTTGTCCTTCTTCTACACGATGTCTAATAAAGTGATATTTTCTGTCGATATGTCAAGATCTACCATGATCCCTCGGTTCCTTGGTCAAGGCAACCGCTCCTTCATTATCACAGAAAATCTCCATGGGCTCCTTTATGGTAGGCACACCTCCAAGGTCACCGATGAAGTTCTTCAACCATATTGCCTCCTTCAACGCTTCGCTCGCTGCAATGTACTCTAATTCGCACGTTGAATCAGCTACGGTTTCCTGCTTGGAACTTTTCCAAGTCACTGCTCCTCCATTCAGGGTAAAGACCCAGCCCGACTGCGAACGGTAGTTGTCCCTGTCGGTCTGAAAGCTGGCATCACTATACCCTCACACCTTCAAGTCATCACTCCCTCCGAGGACTAAGAACCATTCCTTCGTCCTCCGAAGGTACTTCAGGATATTCTTGACCGCAATCCAATGGGCTCTGCCAAGGTTCCCTTAATATCTACTAACCATGCTCAAAGCAAAGGCTACATCAGGGCGAGTACAAGTCATAGCATACATGATTGAGCCAAATGCGGAAGCGTATGGTACTCGGCTCATTTCTGCTATTTCGGCTTCGGTTCTCGGACTTTGAGTCTTACTCAACTTGGCATTACTTTGTATCGGTAATTCTCCCTTTTTCGAGTTTTCCATACTAAAACGTTTTAGTACTTTATCTAACTAAGTGTTCTGACTAAGTCCTATTAGTCTCTTACTTCGCTCTTTCACTATCCTTATTCCCAAAATATAGGAAGCTTCTCGGAGGTCCTTCATAGCGAAGCACTTCCCGAGCCAGGACTTAACTTCCTGCAGAGTCGGGATGTTGTTTCCTATGAGCAGTATGTCATCGACATACAAAACGAGAAAGCTAACTATGCTCCCACTGGCTTTTACATATACACACGATTCATCTTTGCTTCATACAAATCCAAACTCTTTGACTTTCTCGTCGAAGCAAATATTCCATCTACGAGACGTTTGCTTAAGTCCATAAATAGACTTCTCAAGCTTACACACTCTATTCGGATGCTTCGGATCAACAAAACCCTCTGGCTAAGCCATGTAAACATCCTCAGCCAACTTCCCGTTAAGGAAAGCAGTTTTGACATCCATTTGCCAAATCTCATAATCATGAAATGCGGCAATAGCTAGCATCACTCTAATAGATTTTATCTTCGCAACTGATGAGAAGGTCTCATCATAGTCAACTCCGGGTGTTTGAGTAAAGCCCTTCGCAACCAATCGCGCCTTATATGTGTGTACATTTCCATCCACGTCGGTCTTCTTCTTGAAGATCCATTTGCACCCAACGCTCTTACGTCCGGGCACATTATCAACCAAACTCCAAACTTGGTTGTCATACATGGACTGGCTCTCACTGTCCATTGCCTCTTTCTATTTTGCAGACTTGGGGCCTACCATGGCTTCCTTAAAGCTATTAGGTTCATCTACATTTATTAGTGTACCATCACTAATATACGTGTCACCTTCGGTAGTGATATGAAAACCATAAAACTGGGGCTGAACTCTAACTCTTTCGGAACGTCTAAGACGTAAGGACTGGTCAATAGGTTCAACCGGAGTTTCCTCCTCGGGTTGAGTGCCAGCGGTAGAGGTTCCTTCATCTATCGACTCTTGAATCTCTTCAAGCTCGATTTGCCTCCCACTGTCTCCTTGGCTTATGAGTTCTCGCTCTCAGAAAACTCCTCTCCTCGCAACAAAGACTACATTGTCCTTCGGTCTATAGAAGAGATATCCAAAGGATTTCTGCGGGTAGCCGATGAAAATACATCGCTCACTACGAGGTTCGAGCTTGTCGTGAGTATCTTGTCTTACGAAAGCCTCTCAACCCCAAACCTTGATATGTGCTAACGAGGGAGCTTTCCCTTTCCACATCTCGTGAGGTGTTTTGGCAACCTTCTTAGTAGGGACTCGGTTAAGGATATGGGCGGCAGTCTCTAAGGCATACCCCCAAAATGAGATAGATAGTGAAGCACGACTCATCATAGAGCGAACCATGTCTAACAAGGTTCGATTACGCCTTTCTGCCACACCTTTCAACTGTGGTGTCCTAGGTGGCGTTAATTGTGAAACTATTCCACACTCCTTGAGATAGTCATGGAATTCAAGACTTAGGTACTCTCCTCCTCGATCGGATCGAAGCATCTTGATTTTCCTGCCCAATTGATTCTCCACTTCATTCTTGAACTCTTTGAACTTTTCAAACGTTTCTGACTTTTGCTTGATTAAGTAGATATACCCATATCTACTATAGTCATCGGTAAAAGTCACACACAAGCGGTTCCCATCCTTTGTGGTTGATCTAAACGGTCCACATACACCGGTATGTATGAGGTCCAATAGACCCTCACTCCTTTCACATGTACTAGTGAAGGGTGACTTGGTCATCTTTCCAAGTAAACAAGATTGGCATGTGTCATCTTCCCTAAGGTCGAATGACTCCAACACTCCATCCTTTTGGAGTTGGGCTATGCGCTTCTTGTTGACATGTCCAAGACGACAATGCCACAAGGATGCTCTATCCATACTATTGGAAGAATCCATGCATAAAACATCATTTCCTAAGTTATCTACAATCATAAAAGTTTCATAAATTCCATTACATGGTATAGCTTCAAAATATAAGACACCATTTAGATAAGCATAAATAGAACCATTCTCATTATTAAAAGAAAATCTAAAACCTTGTCTAAACAAACCATGAAATGAAATGATGTTTCTTGCCATTTCTGGCGAATAGCAACAATTGTTCAAATCTAAACATAAACCATTCCTAAGCACTAAAGAATACACTCCAATCTTGGTCACAGGCGACGATCTTCTATTCCCCATGATTAGATTTATTCTTCCATGCTCCACATCCCAATTTCTTCTTAGTCCCTACAATTCAGAACAAATATGGTAACCACAACCGGTATCAAGGACCCAAGAAATAGCATGAGATGAATTGTTAGATTTAATTGTGTATATACCTGCAAAAGATGGCTTGATATTTCCTTCCCTGATGGCTTGCAGGTAGTCTGGGCAGCTTCTCTTCCAATGCCCTATTTTGTGGCAGTGGTGGCACTCTGCCTCCTTTGGGTTAGGGTTAGGCTTAGCGGGATCAACTTTGGTCCCTCTAGAAGAGGAACCTTCTCGGGACTTTCCCTTGCGGTGGCGCTTAGAAGGAGCCTTCCTCTTCTTGCCTCTTCCTTGCCCAATGGCCAAAACAGGAGCAGCGGGTGGATTGGGAGTGGGTGCAACAGACTTGTCCTTGAGGTTGCTTTCAGCAACCCTAAGGAGACCTTGGAGCTTACTTAGGGTGACCTCTTCTTTGTTCATGTGGTAGGTCATCCTAAATTGGTTGTAACACGGAGGAAAGGAGTGAAGCACCATGTCGATCGCCAAGTCTTCCCTAAATTCAACATTCAACTTGCGAAGACGATCGACATACCTTTGCATCTTTTGCAGGTGCACAGTTAGAGATTCACCATGACCCATTTTGGCGGAGATCATGTTAGTGAAGATCTCGTAACGTTCCTGCCTCACGTTTTGGTGGTATCTCTCCAACAAGTCTTGGTGTATTTCGTACGGATACTTGTCCTCATAGGACTTTTGGAATTCGGAGTTCATAGTGGCTATCATGATGCAATGTACCTTCGTTGCATCATGCTCATGAGTTTCAAAAGCGGTGATTTCAGCCGGAGTAGCGATTTCTGGGTTGATTTTCTCTAGCTTCTCATCGAGGACATACTCCTTGTCCTCATAGCGAGCAATTGTGCGAATGTATCTAATCCATTCGCTAAAGTTCGTCCCATCGAATGTCACCTTTTGACAAAGGCTCATCAATGTGAACGAGCTAGCAGCAGCGTTGTTCGCGTTCGACATCTACAAATAGAAAGACAAAGATAGATTAGAATTTGAATCCCTAATTATTACCCAATAAGAAAAATTAGGGCTAGGATCCAACAACAATATTTACATATTAGAAAAGGGATGCTGTAATCTAACATGCAAACAATTTGAAGGTAAGTGAATGACGATTCACTAATTCTCCACCATGAAAACCTAACTTTAAGTTCTTAATGTATTGAGAATTCCTAGGTTTGGATGAGATTCATTGAAACTTTTCAATGGCATGTTTAAATCTCGATATGCCCCTGTCGTTTGTGACTGGGATACCGAGGATCACAAAGTGGGTGTGACTTACCATGCAAATTCAAATGGTGCCTTCATTGTAACAATCACCTATTCGATGTGCCGGTAAACCACACACGCTCCATCAAACTATGATAAACAATGAATCACCCTTTGCCACCTTTTCTTAGAACCAATTAGTGTGCCGGTAAACCACACATGCTCCACTAACTTCTTAGCAAGGGTGCACAGTGAAATTTCATGGGATTGCATCAATTCACTTTTCCTAAAGTAACTAGGATTGGGAATTTTTTGAAAAACATGTAGTTACTTTGTATTTCATATTAAACTTTTAATGAGGAGAGAGAGTTTCCCTATCCTACTCGTTCGGCTAACGACCCTCCACCGATCAAGCAAGCGGTGGGTGAGAGTGTACACTCATTAAGCGCCATTTTATAGGCAGCGACCTTATACCCACCTTATAGACCGGCTTCGTGAATAAGGCATACTAACGGTAAGACTAGCATTTTTAATTTTATATATATATATATATATATATATATATATATATATATTAATCTTGTAATATTATATTAGTATAGGGTTGAATTTTAGACTTGTAAAATTCTAGGGTTTGAAATTTAAATTGTCTAAATTAAACATTTAATCACAAAACATAAATTTCAAAACTTGAGGGCAAGTTTTAAACTTTTCAAAACATAGGGGATCAAATAACAAATAATCCAAATCACATAATTATCCATATTTGATTTATTTAATTATTTCTTGCAAAACAATTTACCAATTTAAATAAAATAATTAATCAATTATCACATAAGGAAATTAATATTTAATTAATTGATAAATATCTTCAATTAGGTCAAGAATATACTCATATATATCTCAAAATCGGATTTATATTGACCTAACATGATTAAGGTAAGTTTCCAATAGATAAACAACAAGAAATCGCGAAATTAGCTCTTTCTGATGCTCGAACTCGCCGAGTACCACAATGGACTCGCCGAGTTGAGGCCTACTCGCCGAGTACCACCATGGGACTTGCCGAGTTCATCAGGCAGAATGACAAAATTCGAAATTTGCAAGAAACAAACAAGCTATCAATGCATCAAATCAATAGAAACCAATCTAGGCTCTGATACCACTGACGGGTTTTGGCCATATGAACATTCCTATGTACACATACAAAACCCTAATGCTTGGATCTAGGTTTCTCTAATTGAACATGCATGAATCCAAGACTTTTAATGGTTATTCTATCATAATAACAATAAGAAATCAGAGTTATAAGTTTACCTTGAATCACTTGCTTGATCTTCTTGTCCTTGGAGCTTTAGAGTCACAATTGTCACTCCTCTAATGGTTTACAAACACCAACTAGCAAGAGGATGATTTGAGAGAGTGGGGAGGGATATAGAAATCGGCCAGGGTTCTTCCAAGAGTAAGAGTACCGATTTCATCACCCCCATAGGTCTATTTATACTTGTAAGGCTCCTAGGGTTTCACCTTTAAACCCTAATTGGATAACTTAGGCCCTAAACAATCCTAATCCCTTTCATGATAAGCCTTGGACGATTTCAAGGTCTATCCAAAGCCTCAAACCGTCCACCCCTTTATCTTAAAGGAATTACAGGCCAAAGTATAACTATCACACACTTGACAGTTTATGCCCTTCTATTTAATTAATCTCCTTAAGTCACCAAATTAATTCCTAATTAATTTATGACTTATATTAATCAAATAACAATATTATTATTCCTTATATTATTCTTATAATATATTAATAATATTCCTTCTCTCATTATAAATCATCCTATCAAGTTGCTATGGTGAAGGCAACCCAAAATGACCATGCACAACCGGGTCAAATACTTGCCTAATATAGTTGCAACCTTAGACACTATTCCAACAGTCAGTTCCTGAGGAGGTTTGAACTTTAGACATCACTACACACGTATATGATACGAATGTAAATGTCAATATAGGTGAAGGAGATTTCTCTAAAGAGATTTCAGTATCAGCTCATGGTATTCCTATCTTATCTTCTATGGATACTTCTGTTTCATTACCACCTTATATCATCCATGTTTCGAACACCACAAATTCACCTACTTCTAATCATGTTATCCAAAATCCATTTACCACACTTTTCTCATCCCAATCCACTGATCCACCCAAAACTGTTGATGAACTTGAAACTAATACTGACGAAGACGGTTTTGGAGGAACTTTCGATGATTTGGAATTTGATGATGAGGAAGAAAATTTTCCAGATCATATGTTAATGTCTATGAAGCAATTCAAGATTCTTAACAAGAAGTTGAATTCGATTATTCAATCTCAAGTTGATATGGGGGGAAGTAAGTCTGTGTCTAGCATGGAAATCGATGGTATGCTCAAAGCTCTCGAAGCCAGAATGATTATCCAGTGTTATGGATTGATTACAGACTCTGAATCACGAATAATGGAGAAGTTATACCAGAATGATAAGAATAATGAGTTACGGACGAAATCTCAATCTTCAAATTTTCTGGGAGACATTCAAGAATTTAAACGAATAGCTAAGGAACGTCACATACTGTTTGTTCAAGATGTGAAAAAGGTGCGCGAAGATGTCAATCTCAAGCTTCAAGAGCTTCGTGAAGACATGGCAAAAGAGATTGCAGTGATCCAAAATGACTATGCTTCTCTTAATCAGAAGGTTGATATTATTGCTGATGTGGTTACAAAGTTTGTGAAGTTATACGAAGCATTGGGTCCTCAAATAACTCAGTTATCTACTCAAGAATCCAATAGTTTAACTAAGATCACTTCTCAGTTAAAAGATTTGAAGTCTTTAATCTGAAAGTCTGGTTCTTCTTCATTGATCACACCTGAATTCCTATCCCAGAAGTTTATTCAATTTGAAGATGTTTTGCACAAACAGTTAGTTCCATTGTCCAGAATTTCAAATTTGTTACCAACGGATGCCCCGCTTGTTGTCACAGGGGTGCAAGGGGGAGAGAGAAAGGTTGGTGATGGAGTTTCGCATAAAGAGGTCAAGGTTGTTGGAAATCTTTTCTCAACAAAAATTCCAACAGAGCGAATTGTTTCTACTGCTGCTCCGGTGACTTCGATAGTAGTAACTACAAAGCCAATTGCCAAAGGCATTGTGATTGGTTCTTCTGGTGAAGGTGGTAGTAGTTCAAAACAAATGAAGGTTGTTGATGATTTTTCGAAACAAGACAAAGGGAAAACAATTATTGTAGAGAAGTCAATAGAAGAAAAGAAAGCAGAAGTTGAAGCTGAAATGGAGAAACAAAGGGTGATTAAGAGCATTATGAGACTTTGTGCAAGTGATCTACCTGGAATGAACAACGGTGATCCAAGCAAGCATTACAACTATGAAACGATCGAAGCAAAAGTTGCATATAATCATATGTATGCCTTTCTAAAGAAGCCAAAACAAAGCTATGATGTTATTAATTCAGACATGATCCAATTGGATTTCCCTGTGAATGAGATGATGTTCATCATGGCTCAATATAGAATTGTTGAAAAATTTGGTAATGATGATGATTACACCTATATGAAACTTAGGTTTCATGCTGTTCTTGGGAAAGTTCCAGAGGAGATATGGTCTTTGGTGAAGATAAAGAAGGTGATCAATATTACTAAGGATGTATTGTTCAAAAATAATTTACAGAATTTTCGCTTTCATGTTTCAAGGGCAAATGGTCAAATCTGCAATTTCTCTGTAGCATATTTTCCTTTAATGAACTTGTATGATCTTATACAAGTTGCATTGCTTTTGAAAGATAAGAACACTTCGCATCTCAAGGAACAGACCTAGAAGTGTTTAGACTTGGTCTTGCCCACATCAAAATATTCATAAATAATTACTACGAGTGTTTGGCCCTAACTGATGTGGAGTTAGCCACTGCGAAGGGGTTGGAAGTGAAAGTTCGGATGGAAGTCACGAAGAATCAAGCCGAGTTGAAGAAGTTTGTTGATGGGGAGATCTGCTTAAAGCCATTTGGATTGGTCTTTGTAGGAATGGACAAAAATGGGAAGGCAAAAAGATTTTTGTTCTAGGCAAACGAAGTGGAGAGATACACTACGTCCCAATATACGAACTTTATAGTTCGTATGAATAACTGTTCGAAAAACAATCTTGGAGATAAGAAGGAATTGAAGAAGATTATCTCATGGTATACGGAGATAAGAAGAGTGATGTTGTTTGCTGCACAGATTCTCTCGACTTGAGAAGTTTGACTTGTTTATAAAGGGGGAGATTGTAGGGTCAAAATATATTGTAAACAGTCGAAGTCTGTTTATTTACACTCTTCGTATGTTTTGTTCACTTTATATATTTTGTTATGTATTTGCTAAGGTGTCTTTTGTACGAAGCTTAACGTCTAAGCCTTAGTATTTTTTGTACTTCCTGTTTCCTATAAATAAGGGTTGAGCATTAAGTAGATAGTAAGAGTAAGAGAGTGATTGTAAGAGTTCACCCTTTTTACTATCATTTTGTACTTGTGTTCATCGGAAGTAATAGAGCTCAAACCAGATTATATTCAGTTCTTGTGTTCAAATTACATTTATTTTTACTCTGATTCGTTTGATACTCGATTCATCACTTCTTCATAAAGTAATGCTAGCCTTAGCATAGGGAGACAAAGCATGGAGGTTGACAAGTAACCTCATTCTTTGTTTAATATTTTCAGTCATACCTCTTGAAAAGAGAAGAGTTCTTTAATTTTTATAAACTCAAAGTTTATAAAATATAAACTTTGTCTTTAGGTAAAAGACAAAAGAATTCAACTAGTCCAAAAGGTTGTACATGACTTATTATTTCATACCATGTGAAATAATAACTAGTTATACTCTCTTATAATTATTATCTTCATAAAATAATAATTTTTCCCTAATTAAAATATAATAATTGATATTATTTATTAATAATCATATTAATAATATATATACAAAATGTGCCAACTTGATAAAGGTGTGACCCTATATGATCATATATTATTAGAAATATCACTCCATAATGATTCTTGGGCATATAGACCCAACACATATTCCATCCAAACCCTAGCATCTACATATGTGTTGAGTTTGTGAAGCAAATTTTATGAAGGTTGAAGGAAGATGGAGTCCATTTTGGTGCTTGTATGCTTGGTTCCATCTCAGATCTTGCGTATTCATCACATTTCTGGTCCTTTAGAGCTATAAAGTCTCCACCTTGCTAATTAGTTCTCTTGATCTAGTTCTAGGTCATTTTATGAGCTTTTTGGTCCATGCCTTCTTGTTCTTAGAGTTTGAGTGAACTACAGAACCTTTGTGTGCCTTATTTGACTTTTGGACAATAGTGATGGTTAGAAAGGGGACTTTCATTACTTAGTCTAGTTTCCATGAAATGGGTGTAACCATTAAGAGCTTAGAATTTAAGATCTTGGCTTATTAGGATGTATTAATGGATAAAGTTGCCAACTTTATCCATCAAGACCTTAGGAAGGTTCATATATGAGATTTGTAGTTCATGGGGTTAAGGGTTAAGATCTTAATCCATTAAGTTGTAAGAGACCAGTTCCCATGATGTTGTAGTCTGCTTGCCATGATGTGGTGACTGTTTGTCATGTAGCTGCCATGACATGGCATATGGGAAGCCATGACGTGGAGGTTAACTGCAGCTGACTTTGAATGTTTACTTTTTTGACCAAGTTAACTTTTGGTCAACTTGAGGGTTTTAGGTTGTAGACAATGTGGTTACCTCTATGTTGATGATTAGGTGATTCATATTAACAATCTTCACTATCAGATAGTTGTTGCGTTAGTCTGCTATTTGCAAGATGAGCCTTCTCGCCATATTACCTATATCATAGTAGTGTGCATGCTAGACTAATTGAGTCTTATTTGCTGATTGTTGTTATGTGTATTTATTGAGTTGTTGATAACTCTAGGGCTGCTGATAGTCTACAGGGTTGCTGATAACCCATAGGGCTGCAGTGAGCCTATTGGACTGCTGATAGTCCTCAGGATTGTTGATAACTCATACCTGTTTATTATGTTGTTTTGTATATGATATTTTAGGTAACTCACTAAGCTTCATGCTTGCAGTTGTAGATTTAAATATGTTTCAGGTACTTCAGGTGATCATGGGAAGGCGGATGTTTGACTGTACGTATTTATCGACAACTTTTGTGATTCCGCATTATTATGATACTCTGATTTTGGGATGATTATATTTTGATAGTTATGTTTTTTCTTGACTTGGTTTTTATGGAAACAATGTTTTTACCTAATTTTAAAATGAAAATTTTGGTTGTGAAAATGGGACGTCACAACTCTCCATCGATTGGGGAAAATTTTATCTCGGAATGAGGTTTAACAGATTAAATATATGTTCTGGCAGCGTGTCACACCCCAACCTGGTGGCGGTAACGTCGGGCGGCACGATGTTAGGATGTTGGATCACAGATACATATCTTTCATAACATAAATATCACTTCCATTTCACAAATGAAAACTTGTATAAAGGCTTTACGTTATTACATTGAGTTTCATCATGGTAATTATACTATTTGGTAAACTGGAATTACATCATAAGCTTCTGCTGAATGTTCTTCTTTCTCCATTGGTGACCTAGGAATACATGTCATTTTTAAAGTTTAATATAATGTAGGTGAGTTAACATGTTTTGTATAGTTTAAAACTACTTTTCCGAGTTTGTTAATTCAACACTTGTTGTATTCTCAAACTTATGTTAGTAGATCTTTGTGTACCAAACTGGTTTCTTAATGTTTGTGGTAGTAGATTCAGATAGTTTAGTAAATATATCCAAATTTGGATCTTTGTGTATGAATAGAAAGATGTATATTGTTACTTTCTTTAGTTCTTGATTAAATTTGTAGAATCCTTTATTTTTAATAGAGTTATATTATCCTAGTATTCTTTTATTGTGTTGCGTGTACTACTACTCCCTTCGAGGCGTCCCATAAAGAGTAGTAGATTAAGTTTAACAATCTTAGGATGAGTTTCGATAATCGAGCTCTGACTAGTGTTGTTTTCTGCCCAGTATCTCGATGCTTCATCAGACGTCGTCCGTAGTTTAGAAAGTTATGCCTGCTCTGACTGTCGTTGGGTTGTAGCTAGTAACCGTAGGTGGAGGTGTCAACTCCATATAGATCTATACATATCTTTCTTTCTCACTTAATATTTTACTATTATAGGTCTGGGGCATATTAGCTAAAGGTTATTTAGCTTATTGATGAATCATGACTCATTTAACACTAGTTTTGAGGGGCCTCCCCTGGTCGATCATGTTGTTATTCTTTTTTATATTTATGTGAGATACTTATTATTTATATATATATATATATATATATATATATAACAAAGTTAGACTGTTTTGTGTAGCCGAGTATTTGGGTAGAGTAACCACTAGGTACTAAGCTTATCCAAAGGGTGGCTAATAACTAGAGTATCAACGTTTCTTGGAAACTGGACATCATAACAACTAGGTATGGTATTTTCGATCAGTGTGAGTCGGTATAACAACTAGGCATAATGTTATCTTTAAACGTTGGGCAGAGTATCTACCGGGTCATAACATCATGCTAATGTTATGAGCACAATTATCTAACTAATTTTATACGATTAGTAATAACTTTGAAATATTAGTATTTTTACATGTATTTCCCCCACCAACAAAAAGGTTTATAAAATGGGTCTGTGAACTCGCCCATGAAGCGTGAAACCATTGATGTAGGGTAAATTCATGAGTCTAAAACTTATCTTTAATCTGAGCAAATAATTTTTGATTCAAAGAATGAATAATCACACTAACATTCCCGAATCCCTAAAAGTGTTGCCCATATTGCATTCTACCCACTTTAGGTTTAAACAACAAATTACTATATTATGTGTGAATGTTAGGTGCATTTTTGCACCTTTTTGCACACCTTTTTAGTCCCTTTTATGCATCTATTTAGCATAGTTGTTCTTCATTTTTCTTTCATTTCATCAAATTCATGTTAGTCTCTAGAACAACATTATTTGCATGCTTTCATGTTCTTTTCAACTAAACTAGAGGTTGGAACGCGCTTTGGGAGGTTCCGGGAAGCACGGGTGAAGATTTCGGGATGATCGGACGCAAGACGGAAAAGTTAGTAAAATCAAGTTTGGATTCGGAGGAAGAGGAGAACACGGGGCATGTTGGACTTGCATTGAAAAGAGAACACAGACCGTTTTTTAACAGAAAAAAAGATGTTTACCTTACTAAATAAGACCCATGTCAGC
Organism: Lactuca sativa; assembly: GCF_002870075.4. Lineage (NCBI taxonomy): Eukaryota > Viridiplantae > Streptophyta > Magnoliopsida > Asterales > Asteraceae > Lactuca > Lactuca sativa. Next base: position 90,508,559 of record NC_056631.2, read on the forward strand.
TTAGCCCATTTTGAAATGGGTCGTGTTGGCCCAGCTGAGCAATTTGGAGCATTGTACTTTGGTAGAAGAATCGAGGATTGGGTGCCATTTTTTGCTCAACACGACCCGTGTTGATTTACTCTATTTTGATACGGGGTGTGTTCGACCCGAAAACCAAATTATGGTAGTTTTTCCTATTTTTCATATCACGAGAATTCGATCATTTTTGACACTTATGCATCATATCAGAGCACTATTGGTGAGAGAGATTTGAAGGCTTTTGCAAGGATTTGATCATTTCTCATTTGGAAACATTATTTCTCTTATTTGTAAGTTGTAATTGCATAATATTTCCATCTTTTGACTTGTGATCTTTTTCTAGCCATGTGTGGCTAGAACCCTAGTTTCTCCAACTTCATGTTTTGATTTCTTAGTTTTGATTTCAATCATATGACCTGATGTTTGCTTTTAATTTCTATCTAGTGAAATTGATTTTGCTTTAATCAAATATTTGATTCTAATTGTGATTCTTATTGGCCATTTGAATTAGGGTTAGGTCATTCAAGTTATTTAATTGTAAAATCCGTAATTGTTTTGTAAACTAGACTAAGTAACAAGCACTAAACTAATTTCCATTGAATGAATTTAGTGTAAATCTTATTCACACTCTTACACTCCCGAGCTTGTGAGGAGTATTGGGTGTTCTTGGGAACATTCATATAAAGTTTAATGCAACCTTTTAATTTAATTCTAAGAGCTTGTTTAGATTAAGTTAGTAAGGTTAGGGTTAATCAAAGAGCTTGTTTTGGTTAATTAATGTAGTGAGTGGGAAGTGTTAGAGCTTGTTAATACTTTTAAGTACCAACTTATATAGAATTAAGCCAATATCTATTCATCTTTGAATCATATTCCTAAATTGTCATACATAGATTCTGAATTTAATTAACTCATTTAGCTGATTACTTGTGTCTTTAATTGTTTGTTTTAATCATTTCATTCACCCCCCCCCCCTCTTACTTTTGGTGACCAGAGTACCTTGCGTAAAGAGGTATAGACTGATTGTCCCGTCTCTCTATGGATCGACCCTGTGTGCCTTGTACTACCTTTAGTGTAATATAGTAGTGTTCTTTTGTAGTATATCTTAACCCTATTATTTTTAGGGTTTGACAAGCCTAATAGTGAGCCTCAATAACCTCCTCCAAACTCATATCAAAACAACACCATACCACCATCCATCTTATTTTTCGCATGTTGTTGTCCCTTTGCTACATGTGCATTTGACAAAATCTTAGGTCGTATAAGATCATTCCAAACTATATACTGGTCTATCACTTCTTCAAAATTCTATTTTGAAGATAAACATTGGTACAAAACCTCTTTACATTCTTTAAAAAACACATCCACTATATGAAGAATGTGATAAATCGGAATCACATGAGAACAAGTCCCTATCACCTAGTAAAACTAGTCAAGTTTTACTTATAATGTAGCACCCATAATCCAGAAGATCAAGAAAGGAAAGAAAAATTCCAAGTCAATAAGTCTACTCTTCGAGTCCAATGAGGAACCCGATGAGTAGGAACATATTTTTAAGTCGTGGATTAAGTGACCGACTCGACGAGTCGGGGGACCAACTCGACGAGTTGATCAGGGTTTGGGAAACCCTAAATTTGGGCCTTGCACCCTATTTAAAGAACATTATAACACTCCCTCATCCCCCTTACTACCCTCTCAAATCCATAAACGAAACCCTAGCCACCCAACTTCATTTCTTGAGCTTTGTGAATAGAAAGGCTCATTTGGAGTGCACACCTTGGAAGGTTCGAAGCAAGGATCAAGGAAGGGAGTGTAGATCCAGCTCTTACTTTAGTTTGGTAGCTAATAGAAGGTAACAAGTTGTTACCTTGAGGATTCATTTGATAAATCCCTTCATCTTGAGCTTTATGGCCATTCTAGCACATTTGTGAGCTAGTGCTTGCATGGAACACGATCTGAAGTGTGCAACTTCATTTTTGGAGTCTCATAGGCTCCTCTTGTCTTAAAGTCGCAAGCTTTTGAAGCTTGAAGCCCTCCTCTATAGCTAAGCCCTTCCTTTTAGCTTAGTTTTGGCGTTAGGGACCTATTTACACGTAAAGGTTGCAACTTTACGTGGAAAACATGCTCTAGAAGGTTGGATCTACCTTTGGGAGCATTAGTTAGGCTTAGAATTGTATGAATGAGAAGTGGACTGAAGGAACTCGACGAGTAGAATAGCCGACTTGGTGAGTTGAAGAGGGTTTTCCCGTTTTTGGTTTCTATATGAACTCGGCGAGTTGATAGGCTGAATCGACGAGTAGATAGGGTTTACTCAATTATGGATTTTGCATGTACTCGACGAGTTGATGGAGTAACTCGGCGAGTTGACTAAGGTTTTGCATGGTTCTGATTTCTAACGAACTCGACAAGTCTAAGGATGACTCGACGAGTTGACTCGCTTTATCATGAGTCTGAGTAGCTAGGAGACTCGACGAGTCAGGGGTTGACTCTACAAGTTGGTATAGGACTTCAGAAGTCTGAGTTTTAGAACTCGACGAGTTGAGTCAACTCAGAGCATTGACTTTGACCTTTGACCGTTGACTTTGACTTGGACCAAGGTTGACCTAGTTTGACTGTTGAGGGTATTTTGGCCTAAGTGTTATTTTGGTATTGGTAGCGTGGGGAGCCGAAGGAGCAGCATTTCGGGGAATTGCCAGCTAGTAGCCAGAAGAGTATCAACAGGTCTTCAGCAGTGTGAGGCGAGTCTCCTCACTGTGTGCATGGGTCTACGGCCACAAAGTCGGCCCATTATTTTTGTGTGTCGTTGGAAGACCTGGGGGTTAGCCCTATGCGTTTTATATTATGTGTTCCGGATTATGATCCGATGTCGGGAGAGGCCCGAGGAATGTTAGTATGCAAGAGGTATTTGTGATTCTTGCATGGGTCAGTGTTTGTAGGTTCTGGACCAAGGTCCGATGTCGGGGTAAGCCCGAGGAATGTTTATGATAGTATGTTTCCGGACCAAGGTTCGATGTCGGGGTAAGCTCGAGGAAGGTTTATATGTTGCTTGTTAGATTATACTTGTTGTCTTTGTGATACTTGTATGTGCCTGGTAGGGAGGTGAGTGTGGGCGAGGTCTCGTATCTCATCACTAGCCGAGTACGGGCGAGGTTTCGTATCTCATTATTAGCAGAATAGGGGCGGGGCCCGAGATAGGAGAGAATTGAGTGTGGGAGGGGGGGGCTGTATCTCACTATCAACAAGAGTGTGGATGGGGTTCCATAACTCATCAGTAGCAGGACAGTGGCGAGGCCCAAGATAAGCGAGGCCTTAGAACAGGAGTCCAGTAGAGTATGTTTAGCTTATATGTTATGTGTTATGTTATATGATTATATGTGTTTAGTGGGTGGGGCCCAGTGACAGGCGGGGACTAAGAGAAGCAGATTTGAATACCGAGCGGGGCCCGACGCCGGAGCGAGTCCGATGTCGGGCTAGTCCCGATGCAGCAGGAGGGGGGCCCAATATGTGGTTATGTGTATGGTATGTGGCAGTATGGGGAACTCACTAAGCTTCGTGCTTATAGTTTTTAGTATTGATTTCAGCTACTTCAGCTAGCAAGGGGAATGACTTGGGATGATTGCATGACACACACCACAATTTTCTAGCCTAGGAGATTTACTCTGATATTTTATATGAGATTTTGATATGTTACAAATTTCTATGACCTTTTGAGATACATGGTTTATGATTTTATACTATGATGATGATATTTATGTTTTGTTAATGAATTTAAAAAAACAAAATTTTTGGTCATGATTTTTGGGATGTTTCATATAACTCATGCATCACAGGCAATAACAATCTTCCATAATGACAACATTTAGTAAGATAACATGTCACTGGGATACCACACGTACATGTATAACCCTTTCTACCATAGTTGTTCCCTATATATGGTAAAAGTCTCGAGCTTCTATCCTAACACGACAACCATGGGTGGAAACAAGATGTATAGGAATGTTTTCACGAGGGTGGGGATCCTATGAATCAACAACAAATGCTACCTTTGGCATGGAAATGTTGTCTTGTTTCTTCATCAGCAACTCCTATGAAGTTACTTACTCTTTTTGAGAGACATGGAGTGATACAAGTTTTTGGATTTCGTTTTTTAGGTATGTGATTAGAAGGGTGACATTTCGATGAGAAGGGGACAATCCGACGAGAAGGGTGGCAGTCTAACATATGGCATGATTTTTTCTGGTATTTTCTCTCTTCTTTTGTGGCGAGTGATGGTCTTCCCTCTATCTCTATCCTTCAACGATGTTGGTTCTCTCTCTCTCTCTCTCTCTCTCTCTCTCTCTCTCTCTCTCTCTCTCTCGGCTAGTTATGGTTCTCACTATGTCTCTCTCACCTTCGTCGGAATCGGATGGAGGCTATAGATATGGTTTGTAGGTGGAGAGAGAGATGTGATTTTTTTATTTGTTTAGTTATTGTAATGTGAAAAAATAGAAAAAGAAAATAATACGGATAAATTAGTCTTTTTCAACGTATTTTTACATCTGTAAAAGACCAAAATGACAATAAAATGTTATTTGGATTAATAAACTCTTAGCCCAAAACTTTTTGAACGAAAATAACTTTTTTTTGACTAACCATAAATACAAATTTTATAGTCTTGTGTAGTTAAAGACCAATAAATATAATTTTGTCGAAAAACTCTGCATTTAGTTTACAGGTACAAAAACTGTATTTTACTCAACAAGTAACTAAAACGAAAAAAACTATAAAAATGGTCCATGTGATATCATTTTTTCTGAGGTTTGGTCCAAACCTCAACTTTTTTTTAGATTTGTGGTCCTTTTGAGCTAGTTTTGTTGTGGATTTGATCTCTCGGTAAACTGAAATGACTTTAATACCCTTGGTGTATTTATTTTCTATTTTTCTTTCATTTTTTTAAATTTTAATAATGAAGGGCTCAAGTTAGTGGTTTGGTCTAGGTTTTACGATGTAATAGTAGGGAGTGTGTTAGTAGTGTGTTTTTGGTTAGTTTACGGTTGTAATGAGTTTACGGCCGTAAACTCCTCGCTCATGGTCCCTATATATAGAGGGTTGGTCAGACGTTCTGTGGTTGTTGATGCCTTAAGTGTTTACGGTTTTCCATCGAGTTGTACCAGACGTTTATTGATATAAAACGTGTGCAAGCTTGGTTTATTCTCCTTTCGCTTCCATTATTGCTTTGTGGGTTTTGTGTTTGCTATTGATCTCTGGTAAGATCTTTTATTTGGACTTTACAATTGGTATCAGAGCAAAACCAGTGTCAAGGCATTCTACAATCGATTTCGGAGCGAGTTCTTATTGGCTTGAGACTGTGTTTGCGTTTTTCTGCAAAAGGGTTTTTGGTTTCATCGAGAAACTGAAAAACTTGTTGATTACGGCTTAAGCTTACGGCCGTAATCTCTGTTTACGGCCGCAATCCCATCAAAGTTCTTGGGCCGTATACTTCAACCGTAAAGCTTTGGACCGTGAATCTTCAACCGCATTCTTGAACCGTAAATTTTGGACCGTATTCCATCTCGACCGCAAACTTCTAGTTTACGGCCGCAAACTTCGGGTTTACGGCCGCAAACCTACTTTGGGCAGTAATCTCACTTTGATAGCAAATCAATTTTATTTTAATCTTAATTAATTTATTTCACATTTTTTAAACAATAAAAATGGAATATCAAAGTCAAACTCATTTTCAAGAACTTGATGCTGTTCTGGGCACTACTACACGAATTCCAAGGTTAATGTCTGCTGATGGGTTTCCCGAGTGGAAGTACAGAATAGAGAAGTACATAAAAATGAAAGATTTCAAGTTATGGAAATGCGTCATCAAGAATCCAGTCAGAATAACCACTACAGTTGCGGGGCAAGTGGTTGATACGAAAATAGAAAATTACACTGATAAAGACTTTGAGAGTGTGGAGGAGCAGGAAAAGGCGTTGGCCATCTTGACCATGGCCTTGTCACCATATATTGCTCAAGGGTTCAGAGAGTATACGTCGGCTAAAGCTTTGTGGGAATCCCTGATTGAGGTGTATGAAGGGAACGAAGATATGCGAGAGAGTCGCCAGGACATGCTGTGACAACGTTTTAATATGTTTAATTATGTTCCTGGAGAGAACCTTGAAGCTCAGCTGCAGCGGTTCATAACTCTCAATACATAAATGATTGTGGCTGGGATTTTCTACACAAAGTCAGAGGTAAACAAGAAGCTACTGAATGCTCTCCCAAAATGTTGGGACATGAATGTAGCTGTCATTAAGAAAACTAAGGATCTCAGTCGCCTCTCTCCCGCTAAAGTGATGGCAGTCATCAAGGCGTGTGATATTGATGACAAGCAGCTGGAAATTAACCATGTGAACTCATATTCAGCTGCGAATCTTGGCATCTGCTCTAACAATGCTCTTTCATCCTTTTCTGTTTCTCTTCCCTCTGCAGGTTCATCTTTTAATCAGCTTCCTTTGCAAGCTCAGATTCAAACTTTTAAAACTCCATCAGCTTCCTCTGCATCAGCCATGCCCCTCTCACAGAATCAATCATTTATGGCTGCTTAAGCTGCTTCATCCTCAACTGGAGCTTCTTCTTCAAAGGGAAAGGAGGGTGATGAGAATCTTGCACTTGCTTCGGGGCTTGTCAATTGCTACAATGCGCTTGTAGCTGGGGATCTTCCGCCTCAACTGCCATTTGCCGATCTTGATCATATTCACCCTGAAGACATTGAGGAGATGGATATTACATGGAAAATTGCTATGGCAGTCTTTAGGGCGAAACAATTTGCCAAAAAGACTGGAAAGAATAACTGGAGGATGAGTGCTGACAAGAAGGTTGGGTTCAGCAAGGGAAAGCTACGATGTTTCAACTGCCACAAGCCAGGCATTTTGCTCGTGATTGTCCACAGCCAGACAAAAGACTAAATAATGATAGGACAATGATTACAGTTGGAAACAATCGAAGTGGTAATCAAATAAACAACGAGAAGGCTATGGTCGCTCAGTCATTTGACTGGGAGGATTAGATGCAAGCCCTGAACCTGTCTTGACGTGAAACTGCCCACCTGGCACAAGTTTGTGATGATGCCACGACAGAGATTGTGGAAGCTAAAGATAAGATGATGGAGTTGCAGTTTGCATTGATGGTATCCTCTTCTCATGAACCTAATTCAGCCGAGGTAAGTCTTCCATCATGCTCTCAAGCCTGTATTGATTATGTTAAAACTCTGCATGAGAAAATTGAGACATTAGGCAGTGAAGTAGAAAGTGTTAAGATTCTTCGTGAACTTAATAACAAATTAATAAGGGACGTAGAAGACCTTAGATATGAAGGGTACCAACTTAGAAAAGGTCAAAAACCACTTAAAGCTTAATTGGAATAAAAAATTAAGGACTTTAGGAGAGTTTAGGAAGACTACAGTAATAAATGTGAAAATTATGATTATGTAGTGTAACAGAACGCTGAACTAGTGGCTGAAATTGAATCTTTGAAAGGAAAATTTGAAACCGCCAAGCTTGATTTTAGAAAATATGATTTTTCAAATGAGGTAGTTGCAAATATGATAGACCACAGCATGCAATTTAAGAAAAATCAATCAAAAGGTCTAGGGTATAATCATGTGCCCCCTCCCTTCAATCATTCATATATGCACAAGCCTTTGTCCAAAGAAGAGATTGCCAATGAACCATTTATGGTTTATGGCAAGCCATATGGTTTTATTTCGGGAGGATTTATTAATGTTGAAAGTACTAACATTTCTACTTCTCCTGCAGATTAATCCTTGAATCAGTCAAAGCACGAAGCTGAAGGATATATTTCTGAAAATAAAATCGAGTCTAAACCTGAAGTTTTAGTTTTAAATAAAGACAATATGTTTTCTGATGTTTCAAATGACAATGTTTTTTTTGGTGGTGTTTCTATTACTTCTAATACTATTTTGAACGGTTTGAAAAAGTCTGATTTGAACAATTTGGTTGACAATTTTGATGTGTGTGATAATGATTTTGAGAAACCATCAGCTTTACAAACTTCTCCATCTAATGTACCCTCGCTTGCCTCACAACCTAATTCCTGTTCGAGTTCTTGTGAGAGAAGCAGGGGTGAAAGTATGGAAAACAAATTTGATCAATGTAGCACAAGTTATAGCAATAACAAACAGATTTGTTTCAATTGTGGTGTTGGTAGTCATATAGCTAGAAATTGTCAAAATCGTATGTTTGTACATTTCGAATTTCCAAGAGGAGAGAACGAATCCAGAGGAAGGTCTTTAACTAGAAAGTCCTCTAGAAATCGTTCCCGGAATGGTGATTGGAATGATGATCGAAGTAGAAAACAAGCCATTTTTCAAAAACATAAAAAGGTTTTTTATCACAAAGTCCCAGGCAGTTTGCCAAACCCGAATATGGCCAAGCCAAGATCGGTTTCGTCAAGGGGCAGCAGCGAGTCTTTAACCAAATCTGGTAGAAAACCCATATGCCCTAAGCAAACTGATACTCACTCAATCTCAAAAACATCCGGGACAATTAGAAAACCCAATTATTAATGGCTGCCCAAACAAGTCTCCAATTCATGTTCTGTGTCCTCCAGAAATTCCGAAAATTATCAATCTGAAAAGGCATCGGGATCACCCAGGAAAATAAAGACCTGGGTTCCCAAATCTAAGTAAACCCGCACATTTTGCAGGGACAGTTGCGGGGAAATGTCGTCAGACCTTGGTTCGTCGACAGCGGCTGTTCCCGGCATATGACAGGAGATATCGCCCAACTGCACAACATTCAATCATTTAATGGGGGATACATCTCTTTTACAAGCAGAGAAGGTGGTAAAATCACTCAATGAGGAACTGTCTCGAATGGGGTTTTAAGTTTCGAGAATGTTAATTTTGCTCCCGAGCTGAAGCATAGTTTGTTAAGTGTTTCTCAGATTTGTGACAAGGGCTATTCTACACATTTCACTGATAAGGAATGCATGATTCTCAAGCCAGGCTTTGTCATCCCAGAGGAGTGGATTCTTGTAAAATCTAAAAGGGATGGAAATGCCTATATCATTGATATGAATAGAAATATTCTGGAACAAGTTACGTGCCTTTTCTCCAGGATCTCCAAACAGACTGCAATGTTGTGGCACAGAAGACTAGGTCATGCTAATGCCATGAAATTGAATTGTCTTGCGAAGAATGAGTTGGTTCGTGGATTTCCTGTCAAGGACTTCGTTACGTTTGAAAAATGTTTGTCATGTGCCCAAGGAAAGCATCATAGAAAACCACACCTGCCAAAACAGGTCAACTCAATTAACCAACTGCTTCAATTGCTTCATATGGATCTGTTTGGACCAGTAAATGTTCTTAGCATCAACAGAAATTTTTATTGTCTGGTTGTGATCGATGATTTCTCTCGGTTTACGTGGGTTTTCTTTCTATCAACAAAGCTGGAGTTGCTGATTTGATCAAGAAGTTTATTGTATTGGTTGAAAACCAAACTAACAATCAAGTGAAGGCGCTTCGTACCGACAACGGAACAAAGTTCAAGAAATCTGTTCTCGATCATTTTTGCACAGAAAAGGGTATCCTACGACAATTCATTTCTACTCACACACCCCAACAAAATGGTGTTGCTAAAAGAAGGAACAACACGTTAAAGGATGCTGCAAGGACGATGCTGTGTGATTCGAAGTTACCGGTTTTCTTTTGGGCCGAGGCGATAAACACTGCCTGTTATGTTCAGAATCGAGTGTTGATCAACAAATCTCAGATGAAGACCCCGTATGAGATTCTCTATGGTCACAAGTCATCAGTCAGTCATTTTCGTGTGTTTGGCTGCCCTTAAACTCTTCTTCACTTAGATGCCAACCCGAAGTTTAATGCAAAGGCCGATGACTGTTACTTTGTAGGGTATGCTGCTCGCACTGCCTATAGAGTCTAGAACAAGAAGACAAAATAAATTGTGGAATCATATGACGTGCGTTGGTTGGAAGAAAATGAGACGGACGCTAGAGTGGGTCCGGATTGGCTGTTTGATTACACATCACTATTCAAATCAATAAATGTGTCTTCGAGTGGCTCATCTGGTTCTGTTTCTGGTTTGAAGAAGATTTCTGAAGACGAAGAAGTTGTCTACAAACCTCTATCTGAATCCCCTTCGTCTTTCAAAGGGGAGCCCTCTGCTATGCTTGAGGGTGAGTTCTCGGCTTCACCAGAGAGGGAGCGATCTGTGCAACTTGATAGTCCTAAATCTCCAGTCCAAAGTGATACTCCTGATGCTGAAGCTACATTATCTACACCTATGGAGAGAGAGTTCATGTCAAATGACGCTTCCGCAACCACATCATCCTTTATGGAACTACTCTTTCCTGAATTTATTTCTAATGAGTTCGTGGCAGAGCCTTCTGGAGCGGCTCAATCAGCAAATGAAGGAGGTATCAACATTCACACTCTTCCTGTCTCTCTCAATGATATCAGCCAAGAGATACCCTCAAGTGTTCAACGTGATCATCTGAACGATAACATCATTGGTCAGCTGGGTGACGATGTTAAAACGAGAAGTCAGAATGGAGATGTTAATACTTGTCTTTACACGTGTTTCATCTCTCAAATAGAGCCCAAGAATGTTGAAATGCCTCTGAATGAGCCCAGTTGGGTAGATGCAATGCATGAGGAACTGCATCAATTTTGAAAAACTCGGTGTTTGGAAGTTAGTTGAGTTACTAAAGGGCAAGAAGTCACTTGACACAAGATGAGTTTATCGCAATAAGCATGACGATTCAGGGGTTATTGTGCGAAATAAAGCTCAATTGGTGGTTCGTGGGTTTCGACAAGTCGAGGGTCTTCACTACACTAAAGTTTATGCTCCAGTAGCTCGCCTGGAGGCTATTCGTATCTTTCTAGCATATGCTTCTTACATGAACTTTACAGTGTATCAAATGGACGTCAAGACTTCCTTCTTGTATGGCAAGGTGAAAAAAGAAATCTACGTTGATCAACCTCCTGGGTTCGTTGACTCAAAATTTCCTAATCATGTCTACAAGTTGGACAAGGCATTGTATGGGTTACATCAAGCTCCTCGAGCGTGGTACGCAACTCTAACAAGGCATTTGCTCGAGCATGGTTATTCACGTGGCACCATTGATCAGACTTTGTTTATCAAGCATGTTGGAGATGATCAAATTCTTGTGCAAATCTATGTTGACGACATCATCTTTGGGTCACCCAGTCCGCAGCTCTGCAAAGAATTCGAAGGTGTAATGAAGAAATGGTTCGAAATGAATTCGTTGGGAGAAATGACCATGTTTTTGGGGCTTCAGATCAAACAGAATTCAACCGGAATCTTGCTACATCAATCCAAGTATGTGGAGGATATTCTTGAGAAGTTCGAGTTTCACGATGCTAAGTCTGCTTCAACACCAATGGCTGAACGACCTCTTCTGACTCCAGATCCTGAAGGAGAATCCGTAGATCAGACTTACTATCGATCGATGATCGGATCGCTGATGTATCTTACTGCAAGCCGACCAGATATCATGTTTGCAGTTTGTCAATGCGCACGTTATCAGGCTAATCCTAAACTTTCACATCTTATTGCTGTCAAAAGAATTTTTCGGTATATCAAAGGGAGCCCAAAATTGGGTCTTTGGTATCCGAAGAATTCTGAATTTGATCTTTATGCTTTTGCTGACAGTAATTATGGAGGCTGTGAGCTTGACAGGAAATCAACCTCAGGAGGATGTCAATACCTAGGTGACAGACTAGTTTCGTGGCAATGCAAGAAGCAACACACTGTCTCAACCTCCATAGTGGAGGCAGAATATGTTGCTGCATCGGCTTGCTGCTCTCAAGTTATCTGGATCCAACATCAACTGTTGGACTACGGTTTGAATTATCTAGAAACCCCCATTTATTGTGATAATGAAGCTGCAATTCAAATTGCCAAAAGCCCAGTCCAACACTCTAAAACCAAGCACAACGACATTAAAATTCATTTCATCAGAGACTGTTATGAATGTTCGCTAATCCGGCTGGAACAGGTCCACACTGATAATAATGTGGCGGATTTATTCACAAATCCATTTAACAAAGCTCGCTTCGATGTGCTTGTAGGTTTTCTGAAAATGATTCGTTTTGAGGACTAAGTTTTTTTTTTATTCTTTTTTCTCTTCTTCTTTTCTTCAAATCCATTTTCAACTTTTATATTTATTTTTAATTTTTATTTATTTATTTATTTTATTTTATTTTTATTTTTAATTTTTATTTCCTTTGGATAGATTAAATTTGCGCATTTCATTTTCTTTTACTTTTATTCTCACCCATGCACAAATTTAGGGGGAGAAATAATCAAAAATCCAAAAACAATTCAAAATTCAAAAATGCAAAAACAATAAAAAAAACTCAGAAAATTAAAGAATATTGCTGATAGTTTTGTTTGTAGGTGTTGTGAAGGGAAATGAAATTAGCAAGTGGGCAATCTGAATCGGTGTAACGTATCTAAGTTAAATCGTCTACGCTCTGTGTTCGATGCGCTGGTAGGCACGAAAGATATTAAATGGACTTGACTAGGGAAAGTTGAACCTAATGAATTTAAGGACTTGACAAACTTTGACCTAGTTCGATCCGTTTAACCTGATTTCACAACGCTCGGATAGGTTGAGCAGGGAGATATACATGGGAATCTACCGGTCACATTAAATAACCCGTATCTAGAACTGTGGATTCACTTTTCCTCGATGTGCGGATTTTGTCCTTAATTCCGGTTGGATGGGGTGATTGGTAAATTCCGATAAACTAGGTCTGTAGAAAATCATTTTCTTTCTTTCTATCTGTTAGTCATATGTTGTCTCCTTTGCGTGACTTCAAATCCGGCCTGGTACACAACATATGCAACTCTATTTCTCTGCAGGCTATATATATGAAATTCATTTCATCTGTTAGCCATATGTTGTCTTCTTTGCATGACTTCTAATCCGACCTGCTACACAGCATATGCAACCTTCTACTTCTCAACCCCTCTTAAACAATAAGTAATAGAATTCTGAATCTATCCTCTCTCTGAATGATTGTCTGCTCACCCGATGTAACGAGTACTCTGGAAGTTCTTGATGGCTGGGGCATATCAGGAAGCGGGAAACACGTTCTAGTATAATTAAAATTGAGCACATACATATTATCTGTAGATCTCGCTGCTCAATTTAGGTGGACAACAATATCCCTGGTTGTAGTCAGTTAAATGGTCTTAAGAAAAATTTATTTAAAAATTAGGGCCAATCATGATGATCAAGTTACATTTAGGTATATGCATGTGTCATGTCATTGGTAAACTGTCCAAAATTGTCACAAATTTTTCGTGTTTAAGTGGACCACAATACTGGCGATCGATCAGACGAGGATGTGAAGATAAGGGTACTGACAAGTAGAATAAGATTGTCCAACAACTTTGATCACAGCGTCACAAGTTCAGTCATAGTAGTTAAATTTTTGAGATTATGTTTTAGTTAAAGCTAAATTATTTTATTTTATTTTAATTTGTTATTTGTTATTTTTTATTTTTTATTTTTATTTTTAATTAATTTTGTTTCAATATTTAACTGTTAAAATTAATGAGTTTTATTTTTTATTATTATTATTTTTAGGTTATTGTACATAATTAAATTTTTATTTTCATAGTAATTTTATTTTTAATTTAATTTTATTTTAATTTTACCTTAGTAAAAAAAATCCTCAAAAAGAATTGGTTTTAAAAATTTTGACTGTGTTGGACCCTGCTCAATACTGTGTAGTTATCAGGTAAATGGTAAAAAGGGGTATAAAAGGAGTTTACCGCCGGAATCTCCTTCATTCTCAAGATTTCGGCCGCAAGCCTCTGATTCTCTCTCTCTCTCTCTCTCATCAAAAAAAATTTTGTCAAATCTTGTGAATCTAATCCGTTAATCTCGAAGGTAATGAGTTCTAGACCAGAAATATGTAGTTTATTGTGTGATTCACCGTGCCATTTGAGCAGAAATCGAGAAAAAGGAGTGTGACGGAGTTTACGGCCGCAAGCTTGGGCCGCAAACCCTGTTCTTGAGCCGTAAACGCCTGTTTGACCGCAAATTGCTTGCGGCCGCAAACTACGATTGATCATTGTGTTATTTTGGGACCGTACACTCTTAGTTAAATGCATTTTTCATGGTTTGATCAAATTTTGTGTTCATCGGCCGTAAACACAGTTCTACGGCCGTAAACCCTATTCTTGGGCTGTGAACTACTGTTGACCGAGAACATATGTTGACTGCCAAACATGAATTTAACTTAAATGAATATTCTTTTTATTTTTTACCCAAATTTTTAAATAAAAATAATTAATATTAATTTTTTGGATCAAAAGTCGTTTGGCATGTTTTCCTGTCTTACTTAGTATGGTTGAGTGTAGGAAAATGGCAAACCTGAAATTTATGGATATGCACAATCTTGCTATTGTCCTTGTGAATCCTCCAGCTGTTCATTCGGATCTCCGATCAATGATTCACAGACTTCGGGAGTGTTGTTTCGCGTCTGCTATTACAGCAGATCTTGTTGTATATCAGAACTTAATCAGAGAATTTTTGGCGACTGCAAGCATGGATATTAGTGATGCCGGTCACTTTACTGTTAAAGCTACAGTTCAAGGTCGTGAAATTGTGATTAATGAAAGCTCTATCAGAGAGACGTTGTTGATAGATGATCAACCTAATTACCCCATGGAGATTGGAATTTAAGAGACTCAAAGAATTCTGAGGAGAATGAGTTATGAAGGCACCTCACCTCCAACCTTAAAGAAACTTTTACATCCGTATTGGAGACTGTTAGCACACGTATTTGTTAGCTGCATTTCAGGGAGGAGATCGGGAGCAGATGAGATTTCTCAAAGGAATACTGGTGCCATTGTCTCTCTCGCTACAGGAATAAAGTTCAATTTCTCGAGATTCATTTTGGATGAGTTTGTTGTCAACATTCGAGCCTCAACTCGGGATACCTTCTTGTTGTATCCTAGATTCATTCAGCTGTTCATCGAGACTCAATTTCCGGATGTGCGAAAGGAAGGTGATGTTCTGGATATGAAATCTTTGGGTCCACACACTGTAGGACTCATCAAACAGAATCAATAAGGAAAGTTTATTTTTCAAGGAAAATATCCGCTCGAAAAGTTTGGAAAGTTCACTGAGCTAGATGAGCCTACAGAATCTTATGCTTCATCTGAACAGACCTCCTCTGAGCCTGCATCCTTTGAGAAGTCAACTCCAAACAAAATTGTTATTGATGTATCTAAGGATGAAAGTAAGGAGAAGGAAGATACTCCTTTCCCTGACGCACATGTGGCTGAGGAACATGGCGAAATGTCTAATCTTGCTCAAGACGATGATTTAGGAATGCACGTGGAGTTTGCAAACAATTTTGATGGCAACAACGATGATTCCTTTGATGACCTTCATCTCTCTGGTTTTGATCATGATGACATTACAGCTTCTCTAGCTAGCAGTGCTAACTTGGTGTCAAATGAGAATCTTGACACTATCTTTAACAATGTCGATGATGTTGTCCTTCCAACAACTGAGACAAGGGAGTCAAATGAAGTTTTTGAAACTGCAACCCCTACTTCAGGTGAAATGGCAAATGTTTCCATTCCAATGGAGACGGTTATGGGATGTTCCCCTCCTGTTTCTATTCCTCCTACCTCAGAGCCATTTGTGAGTGATTTTGCAACGACACAATCTGATCACTCCCCATTGAAAAGACAAAGAAGGGATCCGAGGAAGAGGGATGTAATTGCAAGTCTGGTTAGCGGCCTCCCAGTACCACCTACTACTGCTACAACTCCCAATCTTACCACAATCAAACTCTTTTCTGTGGGTCCATACACTACTTTTGAGGTTGGTGGTTCCTCTATCCTGCCAGGGTTTACTCCTCCTCGATCTGATCGTGATGAAGCTTCTGTGAGATTGGCTATGCATATGGCTGAGGAGCAACTCCTAATGCCATCTCCTCGCGGTAAAGGTATTGCTATAAGGGATGGTGTTTATGGAGGAGACATCTTATCTGTCTTAGGGCTACAGAAGGAGATATCGATGCTGAGTCAGAAAAACATTGAGCTTGATATTCAAGTGTCAGAACTTCAAGCTGAAAATTCAAAGCTTGGTTGTAACATCCGGAAATTTCAGGTATTATATTTATTCTTTTTATTTTGAGTTTTGAGGAAGAACTCGGCGAGTTGGTGCGTAGACTCGCCGAGTAGAGATGCGATTTCTCATCCGGATTAATGACCGGACTCGATGAGTCGCAATGGTGGACTCGGCGAGTCAGTGCTATTTAATGAAACCCTAATTTCTCGGGTTTGGGGCCTATTTAAAGGGCCTTATGGCCGTCATTTGTGCTCACCAGACCCCAAAGCGAAACCCTAGTGCATTTGAGAGTGTGGAGTGAGAGAATGAGCCATTATCAACCATTAGAGGTGTTGTTTAGCAAGGGAAAGGAAGTTTTAGCCAAGAGGAAGCAAGAGGAACAACTTCCTGAAGATTTGAGGTCCAGAACATCACATTTGAGGTACCATTTTCGAACCCTTTTCTGTTGAGGTGATGTTCATGTTGATTTAGGGTTTGTTGAGCCTTTTTGTGGCTAGATTTAGTGCCCATTTGGTCCCTTAAGCGAGTTAGGTTCTGGATCTGGACCCTTGGAAGTCCAGAGTGTCCCTTTGTCCAAGCTTTTTATGAATCCATGGAGGTTTTGGTTTGGGATCTTTGGTTTGAGGTCAAAACACCATTTATGAGTCATTAGGTGTGATATGAGCACTAAGACATGAACTTTACGTGATAAATAAGCTTGGAAGGACTGGATCTATGAGTTAGTGAATCAGATCTGACCTCAGAAGGTCGTTTGGGGTTGTGCATGGAATGCACTCGTCGAGTCCATTGGCAGACTCGACGAGTTTGTGTGGGTTGTTCATAGATTTCGAACCAGGGGTTGAGTAACCGAGTTGGGTGAGTGACTCCGTGATTCGGAAGGGACTCAGAGGAAATGGGGTCCTCGTAGGGACTCGGCGAGTCTACGCCAGACTCGGCGAGTCGGGGTTGACCATTGATCATTGACCAGAGTTGACCGGTGTTGACTTAATAAAGTTAGTCAACTTTAATTAGGAAGTGTTAATTAGAGATGTATTGTGTTATAGGAGGACTATAGCTTGGGAGATCGAGCACTAGTCATTTCAGGGATTTACGAGTTAGCAAGATACGCGAGGTGAGTCTTCTCACTATACTTTACCTTGAGTAGGTAAATAGAGTTATGTGATACAGTGCTTTATATATATTATTTGTTGTACCGCATTCTTCTATGTGATTTATGTTGTGCATGCTTGCAGAGTTAGAACCTAAGGGTTCACAGAGTTTGGGTGCACGGACCTACAGAGTTATAGCCTCGAGTGGCTAATATGTGTTATATGTGGTATTTTGGGGAACTCACTAAGCTTTGTGCTTACAATGTTTTGTGTTATGTGTTTCAGGTACTAGTGAGGATCGCGGGAAGGCACCGGCTTGATCAGTACACACACGGGATTTTATGACGCGAGATCTTGGGATACTGTTATATGTTATACATTGAGTTTCAAACAATGATGTTTTTATGATTTACAAATGAATTATGTTTTTATAAATGCAAAAAATTGTTTTGGAAATTTACGGTGTTACAAGTTGGTATTAGAGCCTTGGTTTGAGGGATTCGGGTACACCTTCGGGAGTATTTGAACTCAAACTGAGGATTTGGAAAATATTCAAAAGAGAACCAAATTTTCTAAAAGAAGTAAAAGATTTTTAGAGAAACACAGAGCAGAAACGTGTGTACGATCAGTCAGCGCCCGAACGGTGATTTCCCAAAATACCCTTATATTATATGTTTATGAGATTGATATGATGTATTCTCTTGCTAGAGTGGGCTAGGTATTCCTATTAGGACTAGAGTGCCCTGATTTGTGATGCCTTAGCCTAGGGAGAGGTGAGCTGCTATGAGATGCTTGAGAGTGAATAGGTAGCAGCGAGGAGCTTATGAGAGATCTGTTAGAGAGTGGATTATGTATAGTAGAGTGCTTGAGATTTGGGATCCGAAGAGGAGGACTTGGGGTGTATACTGATATGGTGCGGACAGTAGTATTGGGCCCGTACTACTGAAAACACCGGGTCGGTGTACAGACCAAGTAAGAATCTTTGGGATGCCAGGGATCAAGGAGGGATGAATTATCGAGTGCGAGTATACTCGAGTGAATTTCTAATATATTGTATGTTGTATTTCAGAAGTAGATCATGGTGAGGACACGTCTTATGCCAGAGAGCAGTGGGGCTAGTGATGAGGAGATCCTCCAGATCATCCATGAGGAGGTTGTTGCGGCCATCAGGGCAGAGATAGCAGAGATGTTCGGGTCTATTAAAACCACGTTGATTGAGACTTTTGACGAGCGTTATGCTGCTCTTTCTGAGGCTGCTGTTGCAGCGGTTACCGTAGCTGTTGCTGCTGCGAGGCCGTAGGGTGGTGATGCGTAGCTGTTCCGAGAGTTCAGCAACACGAAGGCAACAGAGTTTGATGGGACACAGGATCCGATTGCGGCGATGAGATGGGTGTCTGATATTGAGGGTTGTTTCTACACATGCTCGTGCCCGGAGCACTTGAGGATTCGATTTGCGCTGAACCAGCTTCGCCTGCGGGCGAAGGACTGGTGGAAGTTCACGACATCACACTATTCTCCACCAGAGCTTGCTGCGGTGACCTGGGAGAGGTTCACCACCATGTTTCGTGATGAGTACGTTCCTCCGGTGGAACGGGATCAGTTGGCACAGGAGTGTTTGACCCTCAAGCAGGGTATAGAGTCTGTTACGGTTATCACCAGGATGTTTCATGAGAGGGCGATGTTCTACCCTGAGCACGTGTCATCTGAGCAGGCACGTATGAGCCGTTATTTGAGCATTTTGCGGAGGGATACTTGGGAGTTCGTGGCGAACTCCTCGTACCGGACATTTGCCGAGCTTCAAGCAAATGCAAGGAAGAGGGAAATCGAGCTAGAGACTCAGGCGAGGGAGGAGGCAGAGTCTTAGGGGAGGGATTGGCGACCGGCACAGTCTCAGCCGGCAGCCAAGCGGGCTAAGCCCGCTGATCCCAGAGCAGGGAGCCAGAAGGGCCGCACTTGTGGGAAGTGCGGCAAGGGTCATGATGGAGTTTGTAGAGCTGGATCTTGCTACAAGTGTGGCAAGGAGGGGCATATGGCCAAGGACTGCCCCAAGGGGTTTGCAGTGTGTTTCCACTGCAATCAGACCGGACACCGGAAGTCAGAGTGTTCGCAGTTGCGGGGATCAGCTCAGGGAGCACCTCAGGGATCTGCCCCTGCCGCCATCAGAGCTACCGAGAGTCGGCCAGTGAAGGCCGAGGCGCCGAAGGCACGAGGGAGAGCCTTCCAGTTGACCGCGGAGGAGGTCCACGCAGCACCCGATGTCGTGGCTGGTATGTATTCTTTCATGTAATTATTTAATGTTTAAGATTTTATGCTTATATTATGATATGCGTAGGTACTTTTCTTGTGAGTTCTGTACCTACTTTGGTGTTATTTGACTCGGGTGCAAGTTGATCTTTTGTATCGTTGGCTTTCAGTCGGCACATCAGCATTAGTCGAGAGGCGTTGAGTCGACCTCTGAGAGTTTCCATCACCGACGAGAGAGCAGTATATGCCACGGAGGTGATTCGAGGATGTGTACTCGAGATTTTCGATGTAGAGTTTCCTATTGATTTGGTCCCGATTGTGATGGGGGACGTCTGTGTCATCGTAGGCATGGATTGGTTGAGCAGATTTGGAGCAGTTATCGACTGCGAGCGACAGCTGGTGACTATACGAGACCCTAGCGGGGGAGTTCTTACGGTGTACGGCGAGGGTACACGCTCTGGGTCAGCGTTTTGTTCGGCCGCTAGAGCGAGGCAGTGTCTACAGCAGGGATGTAAGGGATTTGTGGCGTACGTAATGGATACGCGGGTTGATTTAGAGAGACCAAGGTCAGTTGAGGAGGTTCTGATAGTGCGTGAGTTCCCGGATGTATTTCCAGAGGAGTTGCCAGGTGTGCTTCCTGTGAGGCAAGTAGAGTTCAGTATCGATTTGGTTCCCGGGGCCGCGCCTATCGCCAAGGTGCCTTATCGCCTTGCACCTCCAGAGATGCAATAGTCATCCTCGCAGCTTCAGGAGCTGCTAGGAAAGGGATTTATTCGGCCGAGCAGCTCACCGTGGGGAGCGCCTATCCTTTTTGTCAAGAAGAAGGATTGTTCAATACGGATGTGCATTGATTACCGGGAGTTGAACAAGCTGACGGTCAAGAACCGTTACCCGTTGCCGAGGATCGACGATTTGTTCGATCAGTTATAGGGAGCATCTTGGTTCTCCAAGATCGATTTGAGGTCTGGATATCATCAGGTAAGGGTGCAAGATGAGGACATCCAGAAGACAGCGTTCAGGACGCGTTATGGGCATTACGAGTTTGTGGTGATGCCTTTCGGGCTCACCAATGCCCCGGCAGTATTCATGGATCTCATGAATCGAGTGTGCAGGCCGATGTTGGATCGGTCAGTGATCGTATTCATCGACGACATCTTGGTATATTCGAGATCTAGAGAGCAGCATGAGGAGCATTTGAGGGAGATCCTTAGAGTTCTGAGATCGGAGAGGCTTTATGCCAAATTCTCCAAGTGTGATTTCTGGTTGCGAGAGGTCCAGTTCCTTGGGCATCTCGTTAACCAGAAAGGGATATTGGTCGACCCGGCCAAGGTTGAGGCAGTGATGAGTTGGGAGGTGCCGAAATCTCCTTCTGAGATCAGGAGTTTTCTAGGGTTGGCCGGTTATTATCGGAGGTTCATCAGGGATTTCTCCAAGATTACTGTTCCTCTCACCAGATTGACCCGGAAGGAGGTGGCGTTCAGCTGGGGCCCCGAGCAGCAGGCCTCATTTGAGACTCTTCGCCAGAGATTATGTGAAGCCCCGATGTTAGCCCTCCCGGAGGGAATGGAGGATTTTGTGGTATACTGTGATGCGACGATCTTGGGGTTGGGAGCGGTGCTGATGCAGAGAGGGCATGTGATAGCATACGCATCGAGGCAGCTGAAGCCTCATGAGACGAGGTATCCAACCCATGATCTAGAGTTGGGGGCAGTGGTGTTCACCCTCAAAATTTGGTGTCACTATCTGTACGGGGTTCGGTATACGATATACACGGACCATAAGAGCCTGAAGTATTTGATGGATCAGCCTAACCTAAATATGCGGCAGAGGAGGTGGTTGGATGTGGTCAAGGATTATGATTGTGAAATCATGTACCATCCGGGCAAGGCTAATTTCGTAGCCGATGCACTGAGTCGCAGGGCGAAGAGCGCCCCATTGCGAGATGTATGTTTGTGATTGACCGTGATGGCTCCGGTGTTCGATACCATTCGTGGAGCACAGGCTAAGGTCGTGAGGTCGGAGAACTAGAAGAGAGAGCGAGGTGTTGGGGTGGTATCGGAGTTCGTTACTGATGGTCGGGGGCTTATGACATTTCAGGGGCGTATATGGGTGCCGTTTGTGGGAGGGACGCGTACCATTTTGATGGAAGAGGCTCATCGGTCGAAATTCTCGATCCATCCTGGGGCCACTAAGATGTATTTAGAATTGAGAAGAGAGTATTGGTGGCCATGTATAAAGAGGGATGTTGCGTGGTTTGTTGAGAGGTGCTTAACCTGCCGTAGGGTTAAGGCCGAGCACCAGAGACCGCATGGTAAGTTGCAGCTGTTGGAGGTTCCCAAATGGAAATGGGAACAGATCACCATGGATTTTATCACCAAGTTGCCGAGGACTGCTAGGGGTGTCGATGCAATTTGGGTGATTGTGGATAGGTTGACAAAGAGCGCTCACTTCCTTGCCATCAGTGAGAGCTCTTCTGCTGAGAGGTTGGCAGAATTGTACGTGAGAGAGGTGGTATCGCGATATGGGGTGCCAATCTTGATTGTTTCAGATCGAGATGTGCGTTTCACTTCCAGATTTTGGAAGAAATTCCATGAGGAGTTGGGTACGAGGTTGCATTTTAGTACCGCATACCACCCGCAGACTGACGGACAGAGTGAGCGGACGATTCAGACGCTCGAGGACATGCTTCGAGCATGTGTGCTAGATTTCGGCGGAAGTTGGGACACATATTTGCCCTTAGCAGAGTTTTCCTACAACAACAGCCATCATTCGAGCATTGGTATGCCGCCTTTTTAGCTGTTGTATGGGAGGAGGTGTCGGACCCCCATTTGCTAGGGAGAAGTAGGGCAGCGTGTGATGGGAAGTACAGAGATTGTGCTGCAGATGACAGAGCAGATACATTGAGTCAGACAGAGATTGTTGACCGCTCAGAGCCGCCAGAAGAGTTATGCGGATAGACGACGATCCGAGCTTGAGTTCCAGGTCGGTGACTATGTTCTCCTGAAGGTATCTCCTTGGAAAGGAGTGATTCGATTCAGGAAGAGGGGCAAGCTAGGGCCCTGGTATATCGGGCCGTTCAGAGTAATCGCGATGGTGGGAAAGGTAGCGTATCGCTTGGAGCTACATGCAGAATTAGAGCGGATTCATAATACCTTCCATGTGTCTCAGTTGATGAAGTGTATAGCCGACGAGTCGGCAGTAGTGCCGTTAGAGGACATTCAAGTGGATGCAAGCCTGAACTACGCGAAGAGACCAATTGCGATTGTGGATCGGAAGATCAAGGTTCTGAGGAACAAGGAGGTGCCTCTGGTTCAGGTCCAGTGGCAGCATCGGAAAGGGTCGGAGCTTACTTGGGAACCGGAGCGTGAGATACGGGTGCAGCATCCGGAGCTATTTCAGGGTTGAGACTTCGAGGGCGAAGTCAGATTCAAGTGGGGGAGAATTGTAACATCCGGTAATTTCAGGTATTATATTTATTTTTTTTATTTTGAGTTTTGAGGAAGAACTCGGCGAGTTGGTGCGTAGACTCGCCGAGTAGAGACGCGATTTCTCATCCGGATTAATGACCGGACTCGACGAGTCGCAATGGTGGACTTGGCGAGTCAACGCTGTTTAATGAAACCCTAATTTCTCGGGTTTGGGGCCTATTTAAAGGGCCTTATGGCCGTCATTTGTGCTCACCAGCCCCCAGAGCGAAACCTTAGTGCATTTGAGCGTGTGGAGTGAGACAATGAGCCATTATCAACCATTGGAGGTGTTGTTTAGCAAGGGAAAGGAAGTTTTAGCCAAGAGGAAGCAAGAGGAACAACTTCACGAAGATTTGAGGTCCAGAACATCACATTTCAGGTACCATTTTTGAACCCTTTTCTGTTGAGGTGATGTTCATGTTGATTTAGGGTTTGTTGAGCCCTTTTGTGGCTAGATCTAGTGCCCATCTGGTCCCTTAAGCGAGTTAGGTTCTGGATCTGGACCCTTGGAGGTCCAGAGTGTCCCTTTGTCCAAGATTTTTATGAATCCATGGAGGTTTTGGTTTGGGATCTTTGTGTTTGAGGTCAAAACACCATTTATGAGTCATTAGGTGTGATATGAGCACTAAGACATGAACTTTACGTGATAAATAAGCTTGGAAGGACTGGATCTATGAGTTAGTGAATCAGATCTGACCTCAGAAAGTCGTTTGGGGTTGTGCATGGAATGTACTCGTCGAGTCCATTGGCAGACTCGACGAGTTGGTGCGGGTTGTTCATAGATTTCGAACCAGGGGTTGAGTAACCGAGTTGGGTGAGTGACTCCATGATTCGGAAGGGACTCAGAGGAAATGGGGTCCTCGTAGGGACTCAGCGAGTCCACGCCAGACTTGGCGAGTCGGGGTTGACCATTGACCATTGACCAGAGTTGACCGGTGTTGACTTGATCAAGTTAGTCAACCTTAATTAGGAAGTGTTAATTAGAGATGTATTGTGTTATAGGAGGACTATAGCTCGGGAGATCGAGCACTAGTCATTTCAAGGATTTACGAGTTACCGAGATACGCGAGGTGAGTCTTCTCACTATACTTTACCTTGAGTAGGTAAATAGAGTTATGTGATATAGTGCTTTATATATATTGTTTGTTGTACCACATTCTTCTATGTGATTTATGCTGTGCATGCTTGCAGAGTTAGAACCTGAGGGTTCACAGAGTTTGGGTGCACGGACCCACAGAGTTATAGCCTTGAGTGGCTAATATGTGTTATATGTGGTATTTTGGGGAACTCACTAAGCTTTGTGCTTACAATGTTTTGTGTTATGTGTTTTAGGTGCTAGTGAGGATCGCGGGAAGGCGCTGGTTTGATCAGTACACACACGGGATTTTATGATGCGAGATCTTGGGATACTGTTATATGTTATACATTGAGTGTCAAATAATGATGTTTTTATGATTTACAAATGAATTATGTTTTTATAAATGCAAAAAATTGTTTTGGAAATTTACGGTGTTACATTAGTGTTCAAGTGTCTGAGCTTCAGTCTGATAATTCAAACCTTGGTGTGCAAGTAGCTGATCTTACCAAGGATAAAGAGCTAAAGTCAAAATAGATTTCCGATCTCCAAGATCACTTCAATCTATTGACTTCAAGCTATTTTGAGCTGAAAAGAAAACTTGAGGAAGACTTTGGTAATAAATACCAGACGTCAACTGATGAATATAAGATTAATCTTCATGTTCAAGATTTTCCAGTCTCTTGGCCAACTTGTCAAACATCAGGAACTGTTAATCGTGTTGAAGATGAGCCTCCTCAAGCTCCCCATGTTTCAGTAACCATCCGTGAATCACAAGAGGAAGCGGCTAAGAAAGGGCAACTGCTGTTCAAAAGAAACTCTAATCAGAATGCTTCTTGGGATGAACCTGCGATTACAATGACTGATCTTGAAGTTGTTCGATTCAGAGACACTTTCAGTGATAGGTCAGGGATTTCTTCGTGGGGATTTCATGCTCCTCTCAACATGTGGATAGTCTTAAGGAAAAGTGGCAATTCTGAACTTTATAGACATAGTCATGACTTCAGTTCATGGACTAGAGTCGATCTGACTGAATTATCTCGAGCTCCTTTCTCCAATTTAACAAACAATCCTCAGGAAACTCAGTTTAAGCACTTCCTTGAAGATCAAGTCAAGAAAGGGTTTTCAACCATGAATAATGTTGAGTCTGTTATAGAAGAGCATTCTGATATCCTTGATCCTAAAACTGATAAGCCTTTGCAAGTTGTGATGTGGCCCGCGACCAAGCAGGTCAAACAGTTTCCTGTGCTTCAAAATTATCCAGATAGATCTCTAAGTTCAATGGAGTGTTGGGTTTTCGATGAAATTACTTGCGTTGCGGTCATCAAGCTCAAGAATGGATGCATTCGACTCTACGATCGAAGAGATTTGTTACAATTTCGACAATGGGATATTCATCACTTAAGCAATTATCAGATTTTGGTGGCAGAGGATTCTTTTGAAGATGCTGCGAAGGTTTATACGACTATGGTTGCTGAGATTCTTAACAAGCGCATGTGGAATGGGGCAAGCAGACGTCATGGTGGTCAATAAGGGTTAAGTTCAAGCTAGTACCAAACCAAGGGGGAGATTGAAGGGCTCAAGTTAGTGGTTTGGTCTAGGCTTTACGATGTAATAGTAGGGAGTGTGTTAGTAGTGTGTTTTTGGTTAGTTTACGGTTGTAATGAGTTTACGGCCGTAAACTCTTCTCGGTCATGGTCCCTATATATAGAGGGTTGGTCAGACGTTTCGTGGTTGTTGATGCCTTTAGTGTTTACGGTTTTCCATCGAGTTGTACCAGACGTTTATTAATATAAAACGTGTGCAAGCTTGGTTTATTCTCCTTTCGCTTCCATTATTGCTTTGTGTGTTTTGTGTTTGCTATTGATCTCTGGTAAGATCTTTTATTTGGACTTTACAAATAGTTATATGTTTATTTTATTAATTAGAAAACAATAGATGGCGCACACACATACACACACACACACACACTCTCTCTCTCTCTCTCTATCGTGTTTCTGTTGAACATCATAAAAGTGAAAACCAAGTTAGTGAAATCTCAGACGTGTTCTTGAACATACATCAGGTTCAACAATGATTTCTTGTTCATGGTTCTTATGTTCTTCTATCTTTTGGATTTGGTCTTGAAAAACAATTTTATGTTCTTGCTTCCTGTGTTCTTCGATTTCCAAACTCCATTTAAGATCCAACTCAATTTCATATTTAAGTTTATGTGTATGCATGAATGCAATCCAACACAGGCCACACCCAAATAGGTCTTTGAAGCTGAAGTTTGATGCTTTGAGAAGCTCCAATGATTAACCAATGTTTGATCCATGATGATTTTGTTCACTTTGATGAACAATAGTGAGGGATGAAGGTAGACAAAAAAAATCAATTTACTCGGGGGATGAACACCTACACCCAAATCAGTTTCCAGAAATGAGAAGACACATACTCTCTCAAATTGATTACCAGAAACAAAAACACACAAACTCCAACATTGACTCTCTCCTCTCTTGCATATTGGAAACTTAGGTGATGTTCTTCAAAGATCAGACCATCAAGAAATATAAAAATCCGTTCTCACCTCACCCCTTCACCAATGGATAGTCTAGTATGAAAATCTTTGTGAAAGAAGAAGACAAACCTCACTGATGCCATCAACGTTGCCGTTAAACACCTCCATCTTCAAGAAATCGAGATTTGAAAACCTATTCTCAACCCACCTCCAATCCATTAGATTGTGATGATGAAATCAATGAAAAATCAACCTAAACCTATAAAAAAACCTCTTCTAAACCCACAATGTTGCATCAAATATCAAGGATGATCTCGTCGCCAATTCTCCCACCCTTTGGGTCTGCTCAGATGCTATGGTTTTCATCGGAACCTCATTGTTTCAAATAGAGAACCTCATTGTTTCAAATAGAGAAAGTGACGAAAGACGATGGAGGAGATGAAAGACTTCAATTTTTGTGTTGTCTGAAATACAAATGTGCATGGGGTCCGAAGAGGTAAAGGTGACATAGATGACTTGAGTTTAGATGAATAAGATGAAGATCACTTTTGATGAATATGGAGAGAGAGAACTCTTTATTTATTAATTACAATCATTTCAGTTTACCAAAGGAACAAATACATATCGAAACTAAGCTAAAAATACAATTAATCTAAAAAAAAATCGAGGTTTACACAAACCTTAAAAAAAATTCATATCACATAAATCATTTTACATTTTCACAGTTTTTTCAGACTAAAACCGATATTAAAAATAGATAAACAGCGATAACGAGAGGTGGTAGTTGTAGCTAATAAAATTAAACAGGTACGAGTCTTCAGAGGTGTTTCTCAGAATATCTGATGTCATGAGGCATCTAAACATCAACACGTGTGTTGTAACTGACGTGGATCTTCATCTTTCTTTTATCCAGACACAAACACGTGTCCACCTTCAACCTAAATTATTTAATAAATAAAATAATTTTAAATTAACCAACTAAAATAAGCTGTATGCATCCCCCTTTTCATTTACCTGTGCTGCTGCCTACCTCAAATTAGATCGGTCGGCCCACTCGACTTAAGATCTTTACACGTCATCATTAAGCGAAACATATTAAATTAACAGGATTAAAATTATACCGACCAAAGATATAATGACAAACATATAAATATATTTTATCGATCAAGGCATATAACTTTTTCAATAATTAAATTATATATATATAAAAAATTTTAATAGAGAACCATTATTAACCAAGAAACCAATCCAAAGCTTCGAAATTTAAAGTTATCAACGACAAAAGGAAGGATTGTAAAATTTTATAATGGATGTATATGTCCCGGATTATAATAAAAGTCACTCCTTTTTTTTCATTTAAAATTTGAGTAAATTACACGAATGGCCCCTATGGTTTAGGGTAATTTGCGTGTTTGGTCCCTAACTTATTTTTTTAACTTGGAAGGTCCCTACTGTTTGTTTTTGTTACGTGTTTGGTCTCTATCTTACTTAAAAAGACTATTATGCCATTGATTTTTTTAATTTATTTAAATAAACACACCCCTAATCCCACCCCCTCACCTTACCTCACCTACCCCATAATCTTTTTCCTTTTTAAATAATAATCTTTTTAGATAAGACAGGGACCAAACGCGTAACAAAAATAAAAAGTAGGGACTAAACGCGTAACAAAAACAAACCATAGGGACCTTCCGAGTTAAAAAAATAAGTTAGAGACCAAACACGCGAATTACCACAAACCATAGGGACCATTCATGTAATTTACTCTTAAAAAAATTTTTAGGCCAAGTTTTTTATCGAAAAAAAAAAACAAAAATACCATTGTTCACGATTTTTCATCATCTTTCCATAGAGATCAATGATGATATATAAAAAACGAACTTTAAAAAAAAAAAAACTCACTTAATTTTCTTAGTTTTTTCAATATTTAAGTTTATTTAAAAAACAACTAATTATACAAAAAATATTAATTTTTTGTACCTTATTAATAAACATCAACACCGATTAAAAAAAACCTCGAACAGTGTAGATTCACATTGTGAATCTAAACTGTAAATATTTCAATTTTTAACATTCACAATATGAAAAATGTTGAACAGTTCAGATTCATATTGTGAATCTGAATTACTATTATGCACAATGTGAATCTGAGAAGGTTCACATAAAAAAAATAAAAAATAAATAAAAAAAATGTAGATCAGTGTAGATTCACATTGTGAATCTAAACTATAAATATTTCAAATTTTAACATTCACAATATGAAAAAGCTCCGATCAGTTCAGATTCACACTGTGAATCCGACTTATAATTATGCACATTGTGAAACTGAAGAGGTTCACAATGTGAATCTGAATAGGTTTACAATATGAATCTGAACAGATTCACAATGTGAATATAAACTGAAATATTATTTTTTTTAACATGAATATGAATCTATATTTAAAAAGTGTAAAAAATATGAATTTTGATATATTTATTAAATTTTTTCTATAAAAAAATAGACCTTAACTTTTTTCATCAAATACACTAAAGTGGGTTTTTTTCGGAAAATAAAAATTCATTTTTTTATATATCATCATGAATCTCTATGAAAAAATGACGAAAAATTGTGAACAATGGTATATTCGGTTTTTTTCTTCGATAAAAAATATGGCCTCAAAAAAATTTTAAACGAAAAAAAGTGGTGGATATTTTTGTAAATGGTGGATTTTTTGGTATTATCCGGTGTGTGTGCGTCCAATGTAAAAGTGTATATTTATTTCCTTGGCCATTGATCGTTATGATTTTCGACGCTCACGATTGGTTCATTGGTTAATTATGGTTCCCTATTGAACCTCACCTATATATATATATATATATATATATATATATATATATATATATATATATACACACACACACACACACACACACACACTAGCCGTTTACCCGCACCAAGTGACGGGTATGAAGATTTTTTTTAATAAATTAGTTTCTAGTGACGATAAAAGTATCCGAAGGTATCACATAACTTCAGTGAGATTAGAAGAATCCAAACGACCTCGCATTAATCCTTGTTTTCGATCGGACTCCACGTAATTTTATTTTAGAAACTCTTTGCATTTATATTTTCTTGCACGTATATCTTTTTTACTAAAAAAGCAATCAACATTGATCTCTTATTTCTCTCCCTGTCAATATTGGTAATCATTGTATCAATCATTACTGAACCATCTGTTGGTATGAGAGATGCATCTGCAAAGCTATCACAAAAGAGTGGATATGAGAAAATAGGAAGCTAAAAATTCTCCATATTGCATCGGGAGGCAAGACATATCGTACATCCTGAAACCGTTTTATCTCATTAATTATAACATGTTGTCGATCCAAATCAATATTGATAACTTGTTTGTCTTGACTTTTGTAAATATACTTAAACACATATTTCACAGAGGTTATTTTCGAGCAAACCTCAACATTTAAAAATAAGAGACAGTGTATTCCATATCGTATAAATTCATGGGTCAAATGGAAAACCTGAAGGTTAAGTTAAAAGGGAAAGTGTTACATTATACAAACACCGATTAGCTTTCTTTTAGACGGACTTACAACAGTTTCTTTTGGGAACATGTCCTATTCCTAAGAGTTGCATTTCGGGAACATCTTCTACATACGTCACAACACATGGTTTGAAATAACTCATAATCTATCTGCAACTATTAATTACCAATAAATGTCAAGCTTTGATTGTTATATAGGTGGTCGTATGGAATTGTTTTTTTTTATTAAAAGTAGTGAAATTTTCACAAAAAAATAATAATTGTTTTCCAGCCTTTTATCCATAAACATGACATGTTGTCTAGTTTTTTGAAGTATTAAAACTTTCCTTTACTCGCTTAAGTACGTGTTATACTACCTACTTGACGATAATCATTCAATCGAGAGAAAAATAACATATCTCAACTAATTCGAACAATAATGAACCAACATCAGATTTATTCAAATTCCAAACCATCATCGAGGGCGAAATCGTCTAAATTTACCAATTCTTAAAAAAGTAGGAAATCTATATAACATCTCATACTATTGAGACCTCTAACCTTAACATCCAAATTCAACCACAAACTTGGTCATCACAGTAAATACAATATAGTGATTAAATAAACAATTAAAAGTTTAAGAAATCAACTAAAGGGGTCAAGAAATAATTGAGACCACTAACAACAACTAAATTTGATTCTCACGCTAGATAATTGAATTTAATCTCATGTTTTGATCTTATCTCTTTAGTCTTCTCGCGTATCAAGCCTTCAACAGTTCATCTCAATATTTCCAGTCGCTATATAATCGGTTTTTTTTATTCAAGTCTCAAGTGTCGAGCAAATAACAACCAATGAAGATACTTAATTTATGTTATTTGTAATGAGAAACAAACAATTACAAAGATCAATGAAGTATGTATACATTACATACACACACGCGCGCTAAACAACCTGTAAAAAATGTAAAAATAACCAGAACCATCACATGTTATAACCTAACCTCTGAAGTGTTGACATGAAAATAAACAAAAGAGTAAAGGACAAACTTGACAAACAAAGGCTATTTTGTTGCTATCACTTAAAAAAGGTAAATGTTTCTATAATGGTACTTTGTTATGTAAAGCTTTTTAAAACCAAATTAGTAGAAAAAAAATAGTGATAAACTTTAATTTTGCTAGTCTTCATGTCATCAAGACATAACACATCAGCCTCAACATTTTTAGCAAAAACACAAATTAACATATATAAACTATGACATGAAAACCAATAAAAGATTGATTTGTAACTAATTTTGCAATCAAAAAATACAAGCATTGTAACAAATAGTTGGTTTGAATCTCAGATCCATTATAAACTAATACTCCAGATTTGATCACTTAAACTAAAAACTCCAGGTTTGAATCACAGAAATAAAACATACACAAAACACAAACATACAACAAATTAAGTACAAGAGGCAATACTGGGTCTTTTTAAAAAATGAAATATATTTGAACTGATTCATGATTCTTTCAGCTTAAGCAACTAGAACATTCTCTTCACTTACATTTTCCATATCCGTAAATGATTTGAAATAAACAAAAATACTTTTGAACTGATACAACATTTCTTCACAAGTTCAAGCTTCAATAGGTCGGAGAAGATTTGCTTCAGAAAAAATCAAGGATACAAGGGTGTTTTCATGGATCTGAAGGTTTGTTTGAGGCAAACGAAAGAATGCATAATGCCCAATCTTCAAATGCATATTTAATTCCTAGACTATTTCCATGGAAAAATAATGATTACTTACTGGTATGCAAATCAAACACATACAAGCATACACAAACACATAGAAACATGTATACATTTATACATTATGGGTAGAAAGTGAGAAAAATACTTGTTACATATTAGGGTTCTTTAATGGAGATAATGTAGGGGAGGAATGTAAATAGGAATGAAGTTCCGATATCAAGAAATTACAGGAAATAGACAAAGAAGTTTAATTTCAGGAAAACTTACTTATATTTCATCTAGGTCGTGATGAAAGTGTTGCAGGGGAAAAAGGGATGAGGTTTCGATTCACGTTGTCGGCATGATGGTGATGTTGAGGCACTTGGAGAAAGAGAGAGAGAGGGAGAGAGAGATAGAGAGAGAGAGACGATGTAGTACGTAGCATCGGTGTTCGAAGATGGCAAAGATGGTGGAGGCACTTGGTGGCTTATGGCAGGCGTGATCGTGGCATCAACGTTGAGGAAAAGTCACACCGGAGGGGTTGATTTCAGTGGTAACATCGGTTGTGAAGGGGGAGAGAGAAAGCGTGGTGCTCTAATGGCATTAGGATTTATGTATTAGAAGGTGGGGGAATACACGCATACGTTTAGAAAAAGGTTATATGTCGTTTGTTTATTTGCATTAGGGTTTGTACAAGATTATAAGGTAACAAATTCTTAAATAGGTTGATTAGATTAGTAGCTTGGGCGGGCGAGGTTTGAAAATTTATATTATTTATATTAGAATAAAGACTGAACACGCGAAAAAATGGAAATCAAGTTGATTTCCATAATCATCTCCTAAAAGCCATAATTACAGGTTAGATTTTTCACAAGGGATTAATAGTTTATATGCATAATTTGATTGTATATTTGGGAGTGAAAATTGTACCTCTTAAATTTAAAGAAATGCTTAATATGCATTATATAATAGTGTATATATATATATGGGGATAGGGAATATACATTACAGCCTCACCTAAACTTAAATACTAAACCTCTAAAATATGTCGTTTTAACATAGTAAATATACCCGATTTGGTTATTACTTGTTAAATATATTATCCTTGATAACATTTCTTTCCTCTATTATCGTTTTATCATCCGTGTTTTCTTTATTCTATTATCGTTTACTACTTCACTCTAGTAAACATTACTTTTTTTCACTGTCACGAATGTCGAATATAATCAATCTTCTTGCTTCCATATCAAAACTATTGCGTCGATCTTGAATCTACATCTTTAAGTGTTAATAGTGAGTCCCCTAACCGCAATCTTTATATAGTAAAACAAATTATTTTGATTAGGTTTATTACCGAAACTTAGGTGGGGCTGTAATGTATATTTACTTTTCTCATATATATATATATATATATATATATATATATATATATATATATATATATATATATATATATATATATATATATATATATATATATATATATATATATATATATATATGTATAAGTTCAATAGAGAAGGATAATTATTGGTTTTTCAAGGAACCAAATATTTTTTTTCAAGCTCAAAAGCTTATTCTTTATCGAAAAAAAAACTAAAAATATATAAATTCATAACTTAACATTCTGAATGTTAAATATATTTTTTGGATTCACCGTATGAATTTAGATTCACATTGTGGATTTGATAAAAAAATTTTTTATCGAATTTAATATCATTGGAAAAAAGATAAAAAGTTATGAATTTCTGTATTTTTTTGTTTTTTTTGATAAAAAATGAGTTCTAAAAGTTGAAAGAAAAGATTGATTCCTTGATTAATTATGGTTCTCTATTAAACATCACCAGGTTATATATATATATATATATATATATATATATATATATATATATATATATATATATATATATATATATATATATATATATATATATATATATATATATATATATATATATATAGGGTTAGGTTAATGTGAGATGGCCTAATTTTGTGAGACCGTGAGACGCAATCCTACCCACTCATCTTGTAGATTAAAAAAAACATTTTTAAAATGCGAAATAATTAAAAATTTTCGATTTTTTTTTTCAAATTTTATTTTCGTCATTTGTATTTTCCAAAAAAAAAAACCAAAAAATATAAAAAAATAAAAAAATACCCTTTTTTTTACATATTTTAGTAGAATATTAGAATATTCTACGTATCTGACAAATCTAGTATAATATCCTAACATTCTAAAAATCACATTAGAATATTTAAAGTGTAATATTCTATTAGAATATTTCACGTATTTAAAAAAACGGTATTTTTTATTTATTTAGTTAGTTAAAAAAAAGTGACGAAAATAATAATTAAAATTAAAGAATTTTCAGATTTTTCATTTTATTTTGCATTTTAAAATTATTTTTAAATTGCGTTTCACGGTCTCACAAAATTAATATGGTCTCAAATGAACCTGAACCTATATATATATATATATATATATATATATATATATATATATATATATATATATATATATATATATATATATATATATATATATATATATATATATATATATATATATATATATAAATCATATTTAACATTTTTTGAATTAAGAGGTACAAAATAATAAACATCATGTACAATGGTTAAATGCATATGTTTGTAAACGGAAATAGTTAAATGCATGAGTTTCTAAAAGGAAATGGATATATATTTGAATTGAAAATTCCCTATAGAAATGTGAATTCCATAAATATATGTCTCTTCCTTTCCTCTATTCTCCTTGTTTCCATACCATTTTTTGTGGAAATAGACTTTTTTTTTAATATGATTCTATAAATAATCACTCCTCTCAAATATCATTCCCATTTGCACGCCCCCATGATTTTTTATTTAAGTTGTTGGCATTTGGTTTAGAGTATATATTATATACATCGACCTTGTTAATAATTAGGGTTTTGTGTTGTTTTTTGATAATATTTTTTACTTCAGGCAATGAAGAAAAATACATTTAAGGGAAATGTTTCAAATGATCCAAAAAAGCATAATGATGGCGATTTCATTTTCCATAACGTTTCTATGAGCCGAACCATATCACAAACCTACACAAATATTCTATTATATATGAATCTGTGTATTCAACATTTAAATTTGAACCCCCATCTCCTTTATTTATCGGGTCTGCTACTTGGTTTTTCCTTCCTTTCTGTATCTCTGACAACTTCCATTTTTTGTTTGTGTTTTCTAGGATAAAAGTAAATTAAGTAACATAATGACAAAATGAAAGGCAATTATAGAGACTAGGATGTTACTCGATTGCTTCAAACTTGGTATATAGGAATCGAGTAACATGCTTACTTCCTATCTCTCCGTATCTTAGCTCCTATCTCTCCTTATCAATATTCTATAACTCTTTCTTTTATTTTTAGTAAGATGAGTGGCTTTTAGAAATTGATTGCTTTAAATATTTGACAAATTCATGCATGTACCATAATTTGAGCACTTTTGGTGTTTGTTGTTAGCAAAAACATTCATGGAATCGAATGAAATAATACAAAATATGAATATAAAGGATTTTAAATGCTAAATAGGCTTCATTTGGCTAAGATTCTTTCCACTGTGAATTCTATTTTTTTTTTCAAGTAGTCATTTTATTATAAAAACGATTTCAGTGTCTAACAATAGTTTCGTCTATCTCCTAAAACCAAAACATAGATATTTTTCAATTTCCTTATTCTTCTTTCATAATATCAACTTAACTGAATTTATATGTCTAAAAACATTGCTAACTTTACTAATCGTCTTCAAAAAGCTTCAAAAAAGCCTAATGCTAATGTAATTGTAACAGGTCTTACATAGGCAAGCATAAGATTTGGGTAAGTTTGCAAAAAGATTGTAGATTACAAACATATTAACTCAAGTTAAAAAGAAAATGATTATCATGACCTTTTGGTATCCTGTTGGATCTTTTATAATACATGAACTTAATTCATATGCAATGTAAATTTGTTGGAGGTTCTTGAAATTTAAATATCTACTACCATAGTAATATAGCAATATAATAAGATATATTTCAAAAATATAATGTTTTGTTTAGAAAGGAATTTTGTAATATATAAACAAACTAATTTTATAACATTTTTTTCTTTGAGAAAAATGACATTATTTATGTACTCATCCAACAAATGTAAAACCGACCAAAACAATGTTTGCATGTGGTGCGTTGTTTTGAAGGGGTGAGAAATATTTGGTCTAGAAGCGAATAACTCGAAAACCATATCGAATCGAAATTGTTTTCAGATCAAACCACATTCAAATTCGGTTTTTGATTTGTTTCAAGACCAAACCGAATTATTACTTTGATTTTTGGTTCGAATTTTGGTCACTTAAATTTAGACCAAAACGAACTAGAACAATGAAATTCATTACTAATTAATTACGAATTCGGTTTTCAGTTTGATCTAGATGAATTGAGTACGATTTGGTTCGTCTATGCTAGATTTTGATTTTTGGCAAAAAATGAATCATGTTCATTAATTCTCTTTGGCTGTTTTGAAATTCATTTTTTGTATGATTCAAATTGAATCTTAAATAAAATATAAACATATGGTTTAACACACCTCTTCCCATTCGAAAAAACTAAAACCATGCTATCATTTTCAACAACCGATGAAAACACACCTAAAATCAAGAATATCCCTCCTAATAGAAAATAAAAAAGGCGCAATTATATTCGCACCAACCCTTCGAAGAATTTAATCAAGTAGTAGTTTCATCTTAAACATTATATATCAGGAATATAAAATGTTTTCGTATAAAACTAATCAACAAAGAAAATGATTCACTAAAATAAATTATTTGACAACTGTCAAAAACAAAATAATCACAAATAAAAAACGATATACTAAGATAGATTACTTTTCGATCGAAAATTATTCAATGAAATACTCTTCTCCGTCTAACGAGAGGGAACTAATATCCGAAAAAAGTTGATCGTCGTTGTCGCATTGCTTGGTACTATTCGTTGTTGCAAAACAGATTGATAACAATATTTGTTGAAAAACCGACCAATAACATGAGTGTTCCTAGAAATATACATGTTTCCAGATGAAACTAATTGTCGAAAGAAACTATTCGTCACTGCTGCTTTGCGTGGGTACACCACTAGTGTGTGTGTGTGTGTGTGTGTATATATATATATATATATATATATATATATATATATATATATATATATATATATATATGAACGTTCAATCGAGAACATTTGAAAAAAATTTGGACCACATAATTTTTTAATTAAAATTATAAAATAATATTCATATAAATAAAAAAAAATAGTTAAAAACAATTAAAAAAACTCATTAACCAATATCACCCATCACCACCACCTACAACCCACCACTCACTAACCACCAACCACCACCACCACCCATTATCGCAACCACCCACCAACATCATCGCCGCCTACCACCATCAACCACCAAATACCCACCACCACCACCGATATTACCACAAGCAACCACCAACCTTCACTACCACCATCACCCACAACTATAATAAACCAACTATCACCCACGACCCCTATCACCCTCCACCCATGACCACGCTCACCACCTACTACAACCACACGTTATCACCACCCTCCCCCACTTTCACCACCACCTATCTCCACCATACACCACTACTTACTGCCTGCAACCAAATGTGATTGAATGTATATAATCACATAAATCAAGTTTGATTCTATGTATTTAATCACATAAATCACATGTGATTATATAATACAGATAATCACATAAATCATATGTAATTATATACATGTAATCACGTGTGAGTAATTATATGAAACCAACTATTTAAATTAAACGTGAGAATGAAAATTACATAAATAAATCATATGTGATTAGATACCTATAATTACATATGATTCATATAGACAATTTTTTTGCATACTCGATTTAATATTATTTCTCTTGTATTTAATCACATATGATTATATGTATCTAATCACATTAGTTTTATATGAACAAAAAAGGATTCTTTCCATGTGAATCATATATGATGAAATACATATATAATTACATTTAACTATGTACACGAGAACAATTATTGAATCGAAAACGCAAAAATGAATATAGTCCATATAAATCATATGTGATTTGATATATATATATATATATATATATATATATATATATATATATATATATATATATATATATATATATATATATATATATATATATAATCACATGTTATTATACGTACCTAATAACATGATTTTTCTGGATAATATTCATTTTCGTATTATTAATTCAGTAGTTGTTCCTTAGAAACTTTAATCATATGTGATTAGATTATATGTATCTAATTACATATGATTTATATGACAATATTCGTCTTGTGTTTTCAATTCAATATTTGTTCTCATGTATTTTATCATATGTGATTATATGTATGAAATCTCATATGATTTATGTGCACGAAATTTATTTTTGCGTTCTTTATTCAATAACCGTTCTTTGTCAACTTTAATCATATGTGATTAAACACATCTAATCACATGTGATTATATGTATCTAATCACATATGATTTATATGGACAAAAAAGAATCTTGTTTATATAAATCATATATGTTTAGATACATATAATTACATGTGATTATATACAAGAGAACAAGCATTGAATCAAAAATGTGAAAACAATTTTTTTCCACATTAATTGTATATTTTAAATACATATAATCACATATGATTAAATACATGAGAAAAATTATTCAACGGAAAACATGAAAACGAGTCTTGTTTATATATATGTGATTAGATACATCTAATCACTAGTGATTTTATGTATTATATAATTACATGAGATTTATGTGATTAAATACATAGAATATGTAACGCCCGCATTTCTGGATAGCCATTATTATAATGATATAGTAGTTGGGGTAAAAAACTATAATCTATTTGATATAATGAAGAAGAATTATTTGAGTATTATGTGATTCACATGTAAATTATGTTCAATATATGTTCTTATAACGATATAATAAAATAGGAATAAAATACACTTCTAAAATAAAATAATAATTAGACCTAATATTTTTAAAGAAAGTTGTAGTAGTTGCGACAAGGATTCCGGAGATATAAAGAATGCTAAAATCCGACTTATAACGAAGAAATTATGACTCATCGAAGTTTTGCGCTTAGACCGGCACGACTCTATATATTGTAAAATGTAAATTTTTGACAAAATACTTTTTAGACTTAGCGATCTAAACGAAAGTCGTAGTATACATTAAATCAAGAGTGTGCATATAGAGAACGTCCAAATCTGACTTCGTTAGAGGAACTTATTATTTTTCTAAGATTCAACGTAGCAGTACACAGCTCGGAAATCGAATTTTAGATCGATCGGTTACTAGCCAACACAATCTAAAGAGAAATGAAGATCTTGTTAATAAGAGCTCAACGATATAAAGACAGTCGAAAACGGACGTCGGATGACAAAGTTATGAATTTTTAACAGACTTTAATTGTCTAAGTCTGTTAAATATAACTTTAAAAATAATGTCAAAATTAGCTGGTGGAGGCTAAATAAAAGTTATTGATCTCGTCGATTGCTACGCGTGGATATAATGAACATCAAAAACATAGCTCATATGTGAAAGTTACAGATTTTAGAAGATAATTAATTTTTGGATTAATCAGAAATGGACACGTGGCAAGATCTAGGCCGCACCTTCTTCTCCACGACTTGCCACCAGATCACGACACGTCGCCTCGGTATACCCATTGTAGATCGTGAACGCCCAACATAACTAGTGAGTACACCCCACTTACATGGCTTCTCCAGCCTATAAATAGAAGTTGATTTTCACTCAAATCCTCACACCTTTCTATCCAACTCTCTCCCAAAGCCCACCAAGGTGTTATTAGAGAAGCCTCTGAGCATTGGAAAGCCCCAAGAAGTATAGCTTTCGGATTAGAAGTATTGCGACAGCCGAACCCGATTTCTCGCTAAACCACTTGTAAGTTAAGTTATGCTTACCGTACTTTAAGTATAACTTATGTTTAACTTCATTATCGTTATTATGAACCTATAAACAAGATTTATCAGTGATTCAAAGTCGTTATGATTATTGATCTACTTGCATGAGAGGTGTCTAGAATGGTCACGTTGGCTTGGTTGGTTGATTTTAGAAAGGCTATACGTCTAAATGATCCTGCCTCCTAACTGTCCTACATGGCTGATCCTTACTTGATAGATCGTGAACTAGACTTCGAGTTAATGATAAATCTAGACTAATAATTAGTCGCAATAAATAATAAACTAAGACTTAGTGATAATGATACTAGGTTACGTCAAAGGAAAAGACGATTGCTAGAAGCGAAGCGTTGTCCAAATTTTGAATCGTCACTTTAACAAGGAGTGCATAGTTACTTTCATCTTACACATAGATACGAAGTATTTAACATAAATTATGTGCTATATGTGATTATTATACGTGTTCTTGATATCTATGTTGGATGAACGATTTATAAATGTTTTATTTTATTTAAACTGTATATGTGTTTTATACCTATAAATATGTTGGGTAAATATGGGTAGATGAAAGACGATATAAATGATGAAATATGAAATAAATGATGTGAGGCCTTGATTTTAAAGCTGATCCAGTCATCTAGCGGAGTATAGATGATGATCACAGACTATTCTAGACAATCCATTGGAGCGCTGGCACGCTCACAACCTGTACGTGTTTTTGAGCTACTTGTTCACCAGGTGTACTTCATCCCCCTCATGGTTACCTCAGATGTTGCCCTTCCTCCTTGATGTCGAGGTTTCTAGTCCCGTCATGGACATAGGATGAATTGAGGAGTAGTTTAGGGGTAGATTAGATTTGCCGTTCGGAAAAGATTAATGAGAGAGATTTAATTTTTACTATTTTTAGGTTGGCATTAATAGAATAATTAGGGTTAAGCTTTGCTCAATCAATTAAAAATAAAAATCCTCACGAGCTTGTCTGGCCTTCACGACTCCACTCTAGCGATCACTCACGCTCCGTTTTAAACGAAAAAGCTTGTTTGAAACCGCAAGCTTTTAACATTTAATTTAAACAAAACGCTCCAAATCTAAAAGCTATCTCACTTAGCGTTTAACAAAACGCTACCAACTAGTTTTGCCGAACATGTCCTAAATTAGGCTCTTGGGTTTTTTCTTTTTTTCTTATTGTTTTCTCTCTCTTTTATGTGTCTTTCACTTTTTCAGTCTTTCCACTTCTATGTTCCTTTTTGATCATGTATTCATGTTTATGTTAATTGTTAAAGATTCGTTATTTTTGTTGGATAATTTAGAATCTGAGATGAATTTTGTACTAAGGGTATTTTGGGAATTCTAATATTTTAAAGGTATTTTGGCATAGTTTAGAAGTATAATTCGTTTAATACACATAGGGGTTAATTAGAAGTATTTTATTTTCAGATTTCCAACAATAAATTCTTTGGTTAGCAAGTAATATCATGTTTTTTCTTTTTCTTATTATTCCTTTGTTTCTCCTATTTCTCCTCTGTTTTGTCTACCTTTTGTCTACCCGCCGCATATTTTTCCTGGGCATCAAGTGATAGGTTTTCTAGGTTATAAAAAATCCATATGATCGGAAAAACACTTAAACCCTTAAGTTCACATGTAACCTAGAAAAGATCTATGTTTTCTCTAATAATTGCATTAAATTATGAATATCAAGAACCTTAAGGAAACCCTATTATAATCGAAAATCATATAGGATTATGGTTACATATATTTTGACTATTATAGTAATTAATCACACCAAATCCTCTTGAGGTTCCTTGGAAAGAAAGCACAAAAAGTTTGAATGTCTCTAATGGCTTATACCCAAAACCCTAGTAACCAGAAGACTTGAGGAGAGAGGAGAGGGAGGATGAATTTTCGGCTCTTAGCTTATGAAAAGGGAGTGGTCGAAAATCACAAGGCCATGGGGGTTATTTATTGCTGAGATAGGAAGCTCTGAATAACCCTAATTGAATATAATAATAATATCTCAAATTTGCTAATTATCCAACTCTTTATTTTTCTATAAGGAATATTACGGAAATCATAATCTTCCTCCCTAAAATCTTCTAGGGCTAAAAAGCTTCTGTAATTCCCTCTTATTCAACTATTAACCAATAAAGCTTCGATCCTACACTTTCAATTATTTATAATTAACATTAAATAAATTCTAGCTGATTTCTAATTAATTCTTAATTAATTATTAAAACTTCCAATTAATATATTAATCATATATTATATTAATTTATTTATTTCAATTTCTATTTAATTTATTAATGACATGATAAATTTACAAATCAACGTCTTTCTCTCCAAAAGTCATTCTATTCAGTTACTAGTTGGTTATGAGACCAACCCAAAAAGAACTTTGCTTCTAATTCAAGAATATACTTATTTAGTTATTAGCTTAGACATCTTAATCCAATAGTCTGCCACTTAGATAAGTCTATAACTACAATTGCAAGTATAGACTTTAAACTAAAGAGAAAAGAGAGCTTTCCAAAGCCATTGCTAAACTCTGATTCAAATCAGTTATTGGCCCTAAGATAAGTGATCAACTATTCATTCACTCTCAAGATATGGTATGAACAGAGTCATGGATTAAAAGATCAACCTCATATTCATTTATTATGTCTCTCGATTTCCTGATTTTTAAAGACTTTATTAGACTGCAAATCGAATACTGATAGTTTCATTTCATTTACTTCTATTTATATCTTATTTTAGCATAATCTTGGGCTAGAAGACTAATGGAGATGATACAATTCTTGGGCTTGTTGATATTTGAAGTCTTGAAGTAGACGAGCCTTGAAATTAGAACAAAATGGTGAATATTTGAACATGCAAGCATGAATGATCAGGAGAGTACACGAGCTATGATTTGGAAGGGGTAAATCGAGCCAAAATTGAAGAAAACATGAAGAATATTGGGATACTAGATGATGAGAAGAAATTTGGGCTATTGGGCTATGTCATTGGAAGCACAAATCACAAAGCTGCCTAAATCAACATTCAGTCGCGCACAAACATGCAAGGACAATTTTGGAAATCTCTCTTTTGTGTTATATGGGGGAAGGTTGGTGTCCATATTTGTGGCACTTCTTCACATCCGAAAAATTGGAGGATTCTCTTGAGATTTTGGAGCATATTTAAGGCCAAGAATACTTGAAGAACATCTCCCTTTTGCTCCCGATTCTTTCTAGACGTTTGGTACTCTTAAATTTTACTTTGTTTTCTTGAGTTTAGCCTTGCTAGGATAAACTAATCTTGGTTGAATTTGGTGATATCACTTGAATGTTTGGTTGAATTTTGAAGAACTCCATAACTTGTTCTTGAATCTTTATGAGAATGTTTTATATTTTAACATCTTTTTGCTACTTGTATGTTTTTATTCATGAGTTTAAATGTACTTGTAGTGATTAGTTGGCTAATTTCTTGATTAAGTAATGGATCCTCAAATTAGCAAGCAACAAGTGATTCTTGTGTTAGTTTTCACTTCACAATCACAAAAACTGGTTCTCCAACATGGTAGTGAAAGCATTTGACTCTTCTTGGATTTAGTGACTTTTTTGGTTCTTAATGCTAGTTAATTTTCACTAATTACATGCTTAATGGAAATTATGACTTTAAATAAGGAAATATGGTATGAGCTTCTCTAGCTATTTTAATAACGAATAAAAGTCTAGGTAACCTCAAGCTTCTTGGATTATTATAGCCAAATTAGATATTTAAGACAAGTATTGCACTTTGGACTCTAATGATATATTTACAAAATATTCAAGTGAGGAAACCTTAAGTCAACCAACTTTCTCTCATTGATTTTACATTAAATTCTTTCTTTTTTTTTTTAATTGTGATCTTTAAATCTTTGTTTAA
Source organism: Lactuca sativa (assembly GCF_002870075.4). NCBI lineage: Eukaryota > Viridiplantae > Streptophyta > Magnoliopsida > Asterales > Asteraceae > Lactuca > Lactuca sativa. Next base: position 90,552,260 of record NC_056631.2, read on the forward strand.
CTATAGTTTTCTTTCCAATATTTCAAAACACCAAAAACCCTCCATTTTTATCTTTATTTTAGTTTTACAAGTATCTGTATAACAAGATTTTCATAGAAATAAAAAATTGAATTGATCTCCGTAGATACGACCCCTTTACCATTATACACTATTTTGTTCACAATATTAAGGATATTTATTTTTTGGCCTCGACAACCACCAAATACATTAATCAGTCCTGCTTGGGCCATCACTTATAATGTCCACATCAAATCATTGAGGGGCCCAATGATATTGCTTTTCCTGTTAGGAGAAAGGAACGAATAAACTTTGACTACATAACTGTAACTTTTACTCACCAAATCATATGTGATACTACATTTTATTAAATGTAGTTACTGATGCGTTATACGTAATACGAATAAACAACCGATTTGTAAATTACAACTTATGTATCTCCATTTGAAGAATAATAGATATTATCATCTTAGAAATACTCGTGACTAGATCCATGAAGTAATCTGTGAGCATGGGTTTATCTAATACTTAAATTCTCTATTTTTAAAGTACTCATGAATATTGTAGCAACTCCAGTCGGAATGTATTAACCTCAATCTACAATCTACAATCAATTCAGGACAGTCTTAATTCACTACCCACTTCCATAAATATGAACGACTGTGGAAGCTTGAATAATTCAAATTACTCAAGAAGTAAAACATGCAAAATGAAACATAATAATAAATAATAGAATAAGGTATTATAATACTCATAAATAATTCTCTATTATTCATTCACCAAATCAATTACATTTATTTTATTACAAGTTTCAAAATATCACCTAACTTCTAAAACTAACATCATTTCTTAAGCCTATGGTCCTAGAATGCTGGTAATGTTTGACTCTGCTTAGATTCTTTGTGAAAGTATCTACAACATTATCCTCCGATGATACTCTCTTCACCATAACGTGTCCTTCTTCAACCCGATGTCGAATGTAATGGAACTTTCTGTTGATATGCTTGGATCCATTATGATCCTTTGGTTCTTTTGTCAAAGAAATCATGCCTTCATTATCACAGAAGAGCTCCATTGGCTCTTGAATAGTTGGAATAACTCACAGATCTCCTATAAAGTTCTTTAGCTAAACCACTTCCTTCGATGCTTCACTCGCTACAATGTATTCTGACTCACAGGTGGAATCAACCACCATGTCTTTCTTGGAACTCTTCCAAGTAATTGCTCCCCCATTCAATAAGAATACCCATCCAGAATATAAACAAAAGTTGTCTCTGTCTATTTGAAAATTGCCGTCACTGTAACCACTCACTCTTAACGTATCATTGCCTCCAAGAACTCGAAACATGTATTTTGTTCTTTGCATACACTTAAGAATATTCTTCACCGTAGTCCAATGGGCTTTTCCAGTATTTCCTTGAAATCGAATAACCATGATCAAATCATAACACACATCAAGGCGAGTACATATCATTACATACATGATCGATCCTACATCTGAAGCATATGAGACTCTACTCATGTCAGTTATCTCTCCATGTGTATTGGGATTTTGAGTCTTACTTAATTTAACTGTAGAATGAATAAGAAATTCTCCTTTCTTGGAATTCTCCATAATGAAACACTTCAGTATTTTATCCAAACATGTACTCTGGATAAGACCAATAAGGCAATTCTTTTTATCCCGATGAATTCTTATTCTAAGAATATAGGATACTTCCCCTAGATCCTTCATAAAGAAACACTTTCCAACCCAAGACTTAACCTCTTTCAAAGTTGGAATGTTGTTTCATATTGATGGGTTTTAAGCAGAACATCATTCCTATGGTTTACATGACGGTTTTTGAGCATTCTAACACTCCTATGGTGTACATGCAACCCTAGAAACCTTGGATCTATGTTTTCTCTAATATACATGAAAATTTGATTTTTCCAAGGTTCTCATCCTAATTAGCATGGCATGGGGTATTTTTAATATAAAAACTAGTAGAATGACATACCTTTCTTGTAGCTTGGATTCCTTAAGACCTTGTGAGTCTAGCACCTCAAATGTGATGCCTCAAATGTTTCACACAACACTACAACTCTTGGAATAACTTGAGAGAAGAACGCTTTCACTCAAAACCGGCTAGCCCTCCTTGTTCTTGTCTTAGTATCCGATTTTGCTTACCATGAGGTTCTTTATATAGCATGTCACATGTAGGGTTACACCATGTAAACCTTAATGTGCATGGATTTTCATTTCCCCCATGATCCATGGGTTTTAATCTCCATGGAGCATCCATGGAGCCTCCAATGGGTCCTAGCCCAATCTAGTGAATCATGGACCATAAGCCCACTACATAAGAATGAATGATTTACAAATTAATCCCCATATATTTAATTAGTCTCCTTTTGATCACAAAATTAATTCCAAATTAATTCTTGATCAATACTAATTAAATAATATGATTTCACATTAATATATTAGAACTTATAATATATTAACAAACCATAAGTGTCCTTTTCTCATTTTTTCTATCCAATTGTTATGATTCCATGTAACCCAAATGGACCATGCCAAATCGGGTCAAATACATACTAAATATAGTTATGGACTTAGACACCTTATCCAACAGTCTCCTACTTGGATAAGTCTAATAACTACAATTATGACTTCAAGAACTGACCAGCAATCGTAGCTATTTCAAAGTCTCGCGGAACTAAGATGATGCTCTATTTAAGATAAGTGATCATATAATCCTCTGTTCTAGATATCAGCCGGACAAATACATGGAACAATGTCATACTTATTGTCCAGCAGTTTGTTTCCTGATTTCCGATTTATTTGACATAGAACTAAACTGAACACATCAATTTAGTTCTGACCGGGCCCGACACATAAGTCAAACAAAATCATCGAGGGGCCCAAATATCGCTTCTAATCCTCCAAGGACTAGAAGGAACAGATAAACTTTGACTCATATGCTTGTACTAACTACTTGCTGAATCATACACAAAAGCATGTTTTATAACATCGAGTTACCAATGCGTTTTTGTACAATCAATGCACGACCAACTCATAATCAACAACTCATATCTCTAGGTTTGAAGACTTACCGTCTCATGATCACTCGAGATAAATTCCCTGAAGTGATATAAATGAGCATAGGTTGAATCCAATACTCAGAACTTATGAGCACTCATGAATGTTGTAGCAACTTTTGCTATGTCAAACACCTTAGACATCTACAAGCCCAATTCATGACAGTCTTGATTCATACCTACTTCCAACATATGAATGACTGTGGAGGGTTTGCATAAAGTAGTTATTTGAGAAGTTAAAGCATGCAAAGTGAAAACACAAGAATAATACTAATCCTATATGGCCCCAAGCACCTTTGAGAGTAAATAAAACACCTTTTATTTAAACACCATATTGATTACTCATTATTCATTATATAATATTTCAAATAATCAACTTAATACTTGAACCGAAACAATAGTCATGCCATGCTCCAAGCATGCACACTATGTTAGTCTAAACAATAGCTATGCCATACTCCAAGTATGCATACTATGTTTGTCTATGATCCTTAATTTGTGGAATAGATCAATTAAACATAATTCCAATGATTCTCATCTCACAATCCAAATCCTTATCGTAAATGTGAGAATTCCAAATTCCTATCATTTACCGAAATCTGTTAGATTCTAAAGTTATATGCATTGATCCTCTTGTAATGACTATGCACAAAGACTTGTCAATAGACATTACAGATTATTCCAATAGAGATCAATTCCTTGGAAACGAAGTCTCAAAATCAAAGTACATTCCTTTGAACATCCTTCTTGCATTAAGTTTTCCTAATCTTACACATATTTAATGAATATCTTCCTCCTATGGAAACATTTCCACATTCCCATTTTGACTATCACTTCTGAACAAGAGTTGCCTTTTATCAAAATATGTCAATATGGTCCTTTCAAAATTAACACTATACTCCCAATTGTCCATGAGCAACCAATCTTTGGTAAACCTCAGATTGTCCTCGACAATTGCTTAATCATTTTAGTCATATCCAGTTCTAGCCATTTTATCCCTCTTAATGCCCTAGGGATTTGGAAAATTTAGAATGGATGAATATTATAGCACATGTAATCGATCCTATACCCGAAACATATGGGATACGATTCATGATGTCTCACATAAAGACATGATCCTAGACCAGTCTTTTGCTACAATATTTTTTATTTGCCATGTTTTCATAATTCGACTATGAAGAGGGATGCCGTAATCATAATCGAATTTTGAGAATGCAATATATATAGAATTTCCTTATGTTGAAACATTCCAACATAAAATTCTTATATAGATCATTGACTAAAGATGATTAAAATCTCAATCTAAGCTTTTAGAATTGAAATGAAGTATAATTTCCTCTCCTTTAATTATAGCAAACAACTTTCAACCCCTGCAACTTCACGAATTGAACCCCTTTTGTTTTATATAATTAACATTGCTAACTTGCAATACTAAACATAATAATCATGCTCCCACAAACGTGATAATTATTGGCATAACACTTATGCTCCTACTAGCTTTGACATGTATACAGAAATCAGCTGGACTTCTAGAAATCAATACTTTATTGACGTTCTTACAAAAGTCTAGGTTTCTGATACGAGATGCTTTGATAAGACTTTATGAAAAAACATACACCTTTCCTTAGATAGCTCACATGTGTGTCTAAACAATTTTTAGAACTATGAAAAGGGATGCCGTAATAATAGTCTCAACTTTTTAGACCTTTGCCATTTCTCACAAGTCCATGTTAGTGTGTCGGTTAACCATACACGCTCCACTAACGACTTTGAGAATGCAAATATCACAATTGCTATCTACTTAAAATCTACTCATGGAAAGCGTTTCTTCACCATTATTTTAATGAATCGAAGAGAAAACTTATGACACTTATATTTCTATGGTGTATGTGTTCCTATCCATGTAAATTTGTCATAACCATAATCACAAGACAAGTCTAGTGACAAATCCAAACTTATATGGACTGAACTTGTTTATTCTTAATTTCTTGCGACCTGGCAGGACAAGGGCCTACCATTGCTTCCAGGTTGTTATGCAACCAATTGAGAACTATCAGAACTCGTATGCAAAGCCAACTTTAACTGGAATGGGCACAAAAACTAGAATATGTCAACACGATAGGTTATAAACCTCAAGTCGTGTGCTAGTGATAAACTACAGGTTTTATTATTGATGAGTTCTTGAAACTCTTTCAGGATCTTTAAGACTCCTACTGTCCCCTTGACATATAAGACTCTCTTGCCAAGAACCATTCCTTGACAGACAAATATTCAATAGATAGTGCAGATTCTTTATTAAGACAAACACTTCACACAATTGGCGTTAGTTAGTCTTAGTTTTATCCAAAATATCACAAGTTACCAATTTCAAATGTACAAGAGTAGAAAACCTTTTACTCTGCATTTGACAAGTGTTATAAACCTTCTTTAAGATATGTCACTCAAGTTGCAATCTTGGAGTATGACTCTAAGAATTGTTTTGGAACGAAGTATGACTCATCGTCTTGATTTAACCATTTCAACAATTCATGATTCCTCTTCTTAGTCATAGGAATGCACTAAGATGTCCTTAGAGGACCATTTGTGATATGTTTTCTTAATCATTAAGATGATTACAAAACATGATACTAAAGTACTCTCCCATCTTTTCAGATTTTGAGAAACTTTTATCTTTCTTCCTAATTTGATTCTTCTCATTCGTTTTGCCATACATCGAAACTTTTCCAACGTTTCAGAATTATACTTAAACTTGTAAGTATAACCATATTTACTAAACTTTAGTAAATCATGACGAATAGTCTTATCGATCTTTGTGGTGGACTTGACCAGTGCACAAGAATGTGTACTCGATCCCTTAGTCCTTCACTTAACTCACATATACATGTGAACAAGAAATTAGTCTTAATTTTCCAAAGATGAAAATTCTCATTCATCATACAATATAACTTGCATGTTTCCAAGTTTCTGTCCAATTGAAACTTGGGTGATGAGAGTCTTTCCTTATTTGGTAAATTTAGACACTACTACAAAAGAAAGAATCAAATTCATATTTCCAATATTGCTAGAAACATACAAACATTAATTTTTCATAAATGTCATTGCAAGGAGATATAATAAAATAAAATAAAATTTTATTTATTTATAAAATGCGGAAAAACTTTTTCCTTCCAATGCAACTTTAAATGAAAACTATGCTATTACATATTTCCTAGCAATCTAAAATAACTCCTAAGTAGCAGCTCAAAAATCCGATCTTCGAACCATGCAATTGAAATCCATCTTCGTTATCAGATTTAACATACTCTTCATTTAAGTTTCCTTCCCTTTGCTTGATCCTGCCAAACATCAAAATGCAACCTAGTCACATCATGTATTAAGAATCAACAGTTAGAAACTTAACAGAGTTAGATAGTGTACTTACCTGAAGCAGAGTCAAACTTTTTGATTCTTCTTTCTCTCAGATCTTTAAGGTAGTCATGGCAGCTTCGCAACCAATGCCCCTTCTCTTGAAAATAAAAACATATAGACTCTTTGGGAATGGTACACGGGACTATCACAGACTTAACCTTTCCCTTTACCTTTTGGTCAATCAGGTTGACTAAGGCCGATCCCTTTCCATTGGGAAGAGAAAGCTTTTCCGGACTTCCAATGTTACCATTGTCAATGTCCATGGAAGTTTTAGAAATAGATGTTCCACCCAAATTTACTTTTCCAGTGCGCTAAAACATATCTGATTCAGCAGCAACAAGCAAATAAGTAAGATCAATAAGGGTCATGTCGTGGTCTGTCACATAGTACCTCTTAATGAAATCACTATACGACTCAAGAAGTGATTGAAGAACCCAGTCAATAGCTAACTTCCTTGAGACTTCGACACCCAACACTCTCATCCCTGTCGATATGTGACTTCATCTCTAATATGTGAGAACACACATGCCTTCCATCTTTATGATTCATTGCAAGTAGGGCTTGAGTGACCTTGAAATTTTCAAGTCTTTGAGCTTGTGGGTCAGGGAGAATAATTAGAGGGGGTGGAGGAAGAGAAGTATGATTTCCATGATCCAATCGCGGGACATCATCTTCATTAGGAAAGTTTGTTCCAAGAGATTTTGAAAGACCATAGTTGTATGATCTAGACATCTACAGTGGGAGAAATTCAAGTTAGTTGATTTAAGTCCTTAATACAACACCCAATATGAAATATTAAGGCTAGGACCCAACAAAATATTTTATAACTTGGAAGAGGGATGCTATAGTCCAAGCTATAAAATATTTGAAGGTAGGCGAATAACGATTCACCAATTTCCATCATGAAAAACGAAATGGGAATTAGGTTTTAATTGGATTGAAACTCCTAGATCTTTTGAGATTCATTGAACTTTTCAATGGCATGTTTAAATATCGATTGTGCCCTCTCAAGTTTGTAACTGGGATGCCGAGGATCATAAACAAGGTGTGAATAACCATGAAAATTAACTTGGCACCCTTAATTTTATCACTTAATCGGTGTGTAGGTTACCCACACTCGCTCCACCAACGACTTGGTAAGGTACAAAGTGTAATTTCATGGGTTAGCACCATCTTCACATTTTCCTAAAGTAACTAAGATTGGGAATTTATAAAAGGTTTAGTTACTTTATATTTATCATTATACTTAAAATGAGAATTATAGTCCTTGTACTACCCGTTCGGCTAACGACCCTCCACCAGTCAAGGAATGGACACCCATTAAGTTGCCATTTTATAGGCAACAACCTTATACCCCCTTATAGACCGGCTTCGTGAATGAAGCCTACTAACGGTAAAAATGAATTGCTCTTACATATATATATATATATATATATATATATATATATATATATATATATATATATATATATATATATATATATATATATATAAGTTATAATACTATAAAGTATAAGGGTTGCATTTTAACTTTGAAAACTCTAAGGTTTGGAATTAAAGTTTTCTAAAGAGAATTTACAACTTCCAAAACTTGAGGGAAAGTTTTGAAAATTTGATAATAATCATTTAAAATGGATTAGGATAATCATTACCACATCAAAAATAGGCTTTATAAGTCCAAAACAGTTTAGGGTAATGATTCTAGTCCATTTCCAGCAGCAAAACTCGAAAAACTACACACACAGCCTCCTACTCGCTGAGTGCAAGAACTTACTCGACGAGTACGATGCATTTTCACTTAGACTCGTCGAGTCCCCCCATGGACTCGACGAGTCCACTAAACAATGAACAAAATTTTCTACTTCTTAAAGCAATTTACATCAAATATCAAGAAAATAAGGCTAGGCTCTGATACCACTGATGGGGTTTAAGCATTCTAACACTCCTATGGTGTACATGCAACCTTAGAAACTTTGGATCTATGTTTTATCTAATATTTATGCAAATTTGATTTTTCCAAGGTTCTCATCCTAACTAGCATGGCATGGTGTAGTTGTAATATAAAAACTAGTAGAATGACATACCTTTCTTGTAGCTTGGATTCCTTAAGACCTTGTGATCCTAGCACCCCAAATGTGATGCCTCAAATGTTTCACACAACACTACAACTCTTGGAATAACTTGAGAGAAGAACGGTTTCACTCAAAATCGGCTAGCCCTCCGTGTTCTTGTCTTAGTACCCGATTTTGCTTACATTGAGGTTCTTTATATGGTGTGTCACATGTAGGGTTACACCATGTAAACCCTAATATGAATGGCTTTACATTTCCCCCATGATCCATGGGTTTTAACCTCCATGTAGCATCCATGGAGCACCCAATGGGTCCTAGCCCAATCTAGTGAATCATGGACCATAAGCCCACTACATAAGAATGAATGATCTACAAATCAATCCCCATATATTTAATTAGTCTCATTTTGATCACAAAATTAATTCCAAATTAATTCTTGATCAATACTAATTAAATAATATGATTTCATATTAATATATTAGAACTTATAATATATTAACAAACCATAAGTGTCCTTTTCTAATTTTGTCTATCCAATTGTTATGATGCCATGCAACCCAAATCGACCATGCCAAATCGGGTCAAGTACATACTAAATATAGTTATGGTTCATGCCAAATCAGGTCAAGTACAAACAATCTTCCAAAGCATAAACCCTAATCTAACATGTTTAAAAACGAAATTCATATGTAAATAAGGGTTTGTACTTGTTACGTAGCAATAACAAGAACAATCCACAAAGTCCTTGACTCTTGAAAGCTTAGTGCCCCACATGTTGCACCTCTAGTGGAATCACAAACACCACTAGCAACAAGGAAGAATATGAGAGAGAGAGAGAGAGAGAAAGAAAGAGAGGAGTATCCTTAAAAAATGTCAAGGACTCTCCAAGAAATCATTAGGACGTTTTTGGGAGCCTTTAGGGTTCCTTTTATAGTTGAGGCTTCTAGGGTTATCAACTTGGAAACCCTAATTTCCTTGCTTAGGCCCAAAGCAACATATTGACTCCTATTTGGTAAGCCTTGGACAAAATCTTTATGGACTCTTATAGAGATTTCGTCCACCCTATACCAATAAGTTCCATGAGCCCAAACTATAAATATTACTGATTTACATAATCAGTCCCCGTTAAATTAGTTAGTCGGTTTTGATCACCAAATTGATTTCTGATCAATAATAATTAAATAATTTGATTTCTCATTTAATATATTATTCTTATAATATATGAATAAATCATAATTAATCCTCTATCTCCATAATTCATCCTATCAGTTGCTATGGTGAAGGAAACCCAAAAGGACCATGCTCATAATCAAATCAAGTACATACCAAAAATAGTTATGGGCTTAGACACCTAATCCAACAATCTCCCACTTAGATAATTCTAAAAACTATTATTGCGTACGACTTCAGAATCTGATCAGCAATCGTAGCTTTCAAAAGCCGCTGTCGAACTCTGATCTTATCAGTAACGTGTCCTTTAGATAAGGGATCGTATATTCCTCCATTCTCAAGATATTGTATAGACATGAGACATGGATTATAATCATTCTCTCTGTCTATGTGTTGTTTCCCGATTTCCGATTTATGACGACTGACAATAGACTTCAGTTGAACACATCAACTTAGTCTAAGCTTGGCCAAGCACTTAGGTGTCATCACTTAATCATCGAGGGGCCTACAAATATCGCTTTTTCTAACTTTGGGTAAAAGGAAAGGATAAACTTCGCCTCGTATGCTTTCTCTATTTACTCATCAAATCACACACAACAATATGTTTTATAACACCAAGTTACTGATGCGTTTACATATTATCAATGTGCAACCGACTTGTAAACTGCAACTCATGTCTCTCTGTTTCAAGAATATAAGATTTGATCGTCTCACTAATCACTCGTGATTAAATCGATAAAGTGATTAGATGAGCATGGGTTTAATCCAATACTCTAGTCATATTACAAAAGTACTCATGAACTCTGTAGCAAACTTGTGCTATGTCTAAACACTTTTGACAATCTACATACAAATTCATGACAGTCTTGCCTTAATACTTACTTCCAACGTATGATCGATTGTGGATGCTTGAATAACCTAGTTATTCGGAAAGTCAAAATGTGCGAAGTGAAACACAAGAATAATACTAATCCTATATAGCCCTAAAGCTTTTGAGTATAAATAAAACACTTTTTATTTAATCACCATATTGATTACACATTATTCATTGTATAATGCTTCGGATAATCAACTTAATACTTGAATAAAAAACAATAGCTATCCCATGCTCCAAGCATGCACACTATGTTTTCCTATGGTCCTAACTTTGTGAAATAGACTGATTGAACACATTTCCAACGATGCTCATTTCACAATTCCTAATCCTTATCACTAGTGTAAGAATACCAAATTCATGCCATTATTAGAATGTGTTAGATTCTAACATTTTATACAATAATCCTTCTGTAATGTCATAGCACCAAAGTCACCAAGACTATGCCAATGAAATTATAAAGTTCTCTATTGGAGATTGTTACAAGACAATTCCATAGATATGAAGTCTCACATTCAAAGTATATTCCTTTGAACATCCTTCTTGCATAAAAGTTTCTAACCTACACATATATTCTTAATATCCAATTCCCATTTATGGAAACATTTCCATATTTGCCATATGACAACTTATTATTAATAGAATCCTATCTATTCATAACTATGTCAAAACGTTCCATTCATTATTATACTTCTAACTGCCCACAAGGACCAATCCTTAGCGAACCTTAGATTGTCCTCGACAGTTGTTTAACTATTTTAGTCATATCCGGTTCTGGAAAATTAGTTCGGTCAAATATTACAGCTTATACAATCGATTCTATACCCGAAGCGTATGGGATACGATTCATAATGTCTTACATAAAGACATGATACTTTGCCAGTCTCTTGCTATAATATTGTCATATATAGAATTCCCTTATGTTAAATCTTTTCAACATACCATTCATATATGTCTTATGACTAAATTTGATTAAATTTCCTTGATCCAAGATTTTAAATATGAAATGAAGTATAAGATTCTCTGCCTTAATTATAGCAAAACAACTTTTCAACCTCTACAACTTTGTGAATTGAAACTTTCGTTTTTCTATAATTAATATTTCTGACTCGCAACACTCACCATAATGATCATGCTCCCACTAACATGATAATTATATCATTACCAGCATAACACTTATGCTCTCACTAGCTTTGACATGTATTTAGAAATCAGTTGGACTTCTAGAAATCAATACTTATTGATTTCCTTAACCAAATTTCATATTTCTGATACAAGATGCTTTGATAAGTCTTTAGTCTTTATCTTTGCTTCTCAAGCCTATACACCTTTCATTAGAAAGCTCATATGTGGGTCTAAACTATTTTAGAACTTATAACTATGAAGAGGGATGCTCATATTTTAGAACTTATAAGTCTTAAATGTTCAAACTAATTGTAAAATCTCACAATTCGAACTATGAAGAGGGATGCCGTAGTCATAATCAAATTTGAGAATGCAATTTACACAATAGATATGTCCTTAAAATCTTCTTAGTGAAAGCGTTTCCTCACAATCATTTTCATGAAACGGAGAGAAACCTTACCACTTAGATTTTATGGTGTATGTGTTCCTATCCATGTGAAGTTGTTGTAACCATAATTACAAGACAATTTTTGTGGCAAATCCAACTCATATGGACTGAACTTGTTCATTCTTAATTTCTTGCCATCAAGGGTCCCGCCATTTCTTCCAAGTTATTGAGTAGCTCAACCCTACATATCAATGTACTTTCCATTGATCAAGGTGCTTTGCCTTATGCAATCAAATGAGAACTCATAGAACTCGCATGCATAGTTGAATCAAAACAGGAATGGTACTGAAATGAGAATGTGTCAACACAATTGGTTATAAACCTCAAGTTGTGTGCTAGTGATTAACAATAGTTTTACTCTTGATTAGTTCTCAAAGTTATTCAAGATATTTAAGACTCCAAATGACATCTTGACATATAAGATTCTCTTGTCAAGAAACATTCTGTGTCAAACAAATATTCAAGAGTTAGGGCGGATTCTTATCAAGACAAACACTTCACACAATTGGTCTTAGTTGATCTTTTTCTTATCCAAAACATCACAACATACCAATTTCAAATGTACAAGAATAAGAAACCTTTCTAATCCACATTTGATAAGTTTTATAAACCTTTTTTTAAGATTATGTCACTCGAGTCATAATCTTGGAGTATAACTCCAAGATTCGATATTGGAACGAAGTATGATTCACTTTTTAGATTTAACCATTTTAACAATTTCTGATTCCTCTTCTTAGCCATACAAGTGTACTAAGGTGTCCTTAGAGGATCAATTGTAATATGGTTTAATAATTATTAAGATGATCATAAAACATGATACTTAAGTACTCTCCCCTTTTTCAGATTGGAAAAACTTTTATCTTTTTGCCTAATTGATTATTCTTATTCGTTCTGCTATTTATTGAAAAAATTTCAATAATTCAGAATTACACTTAATCTTGTAAGCATAATCACATATACTAGACTTTTAGTAAATCATGACGAATAATCCTATCGTTCTTTGTGGTGGACCTGACCAGTGCACAACAATGTGTACCAGATCCCCTAGTCCTTCACTTGACTCACATACTTATGTGAACAAGGAATTGGTCTTAATTTCCCAAAGATGAAGTTCTCATTCATCACAGATTACTAGTTGCATGATTCCAAGTTTCTGTATAACTGAAACTTGGGCGATGTAAATATTTCCTTATTTGGTAAATTCTCGACACTACCACAAATAACATAACTAAGAATCACATCCATTTTCAATATTGCTAATAAAAGAAACATACAAACATCAATTTTCACAAATGCCATTTCAAGGAAATATAAAATAAGATAAAATTCAAAATTTCATTTATTTATAAAACACGGAAAAACTTGTCTTTACAATCGTAATTACAAATGAAAACTATGTTACTAAATATTCCTAAACAATCTATCATAACTTCTAGCAGTGGCTCAAAAATCCGATCATCACACCATGCGATCGAGATCCATCTCTTTGCGATCAGATTCAACATGCTCTTCCTTAAGCTTCCTTTCTTTTCTTCGATCCTACAAAACCATCAAAATGTAATCTTATCACATCATGTATTAAGTATCTTAAATTTGGAACTTAATAGTTAGATAGTTGATATACCTGAAGCAGATTCATACATCTTGACTCTACCATCCTTGCGATCTTCCAGTTAGATGCAACAACTTCGTAATCATTGCCGCTTTTCTTGACAGTAGAACAAACAGACTCTTTCGGAATAACACATGAGGCAATCTCAGATTCAGCCTTTCTCTTTACCATCCGGTCAAACGGTTTGACCTTGGCCGATCCCTTTCCATTGGGAGGAGAAAACTTTTTTGGACTTCCAATGTTGCCATTGTTAATGTCCATGGAAGTTTGGGAGATTGATCTTTCAGACAGATTTCTTGACCAATGTGCCAAATCATTGCTGATTTAATAGCAATAAGCAAATAAGTCAGATCAATCAGGATCATGTCGTGGTCCATCATATAGTAATCACTAATGAACTCATTATACGAATTAAGAAGTGATTGAAGAACCATGTCAACAGGCAACTTCCTTGTGACATTGACACCTAATGTCCTTAACTTTTCAATGTGCGACTTCATCTCTAAGACGTGTGCACACACAGACTTTCCATCTTGATGTCTTTGATGAGTTTTGAGCATTCTAACAATCTAATGGTGTACATGCAACCCTAGATGATTTGGATCTATGTTTTCTCTAATATACATGCAAACTTTCAAAATTCCAAAGAATCATCATAACTAGTATAGAATGGAGTATCTATACTGCAAAATTCTAGTTAGATGACATACCTTTTGGTGTAGTTGAAACCTTGAAGCTTTAAGAGCCTAGCACCAATAATATGAATGCCTCAGTGGAACCACAAATCACCACCAACAATTGGAAGAACTAGAGAGGGAATTCCTTGCTTCACAAAATCGGCTAGCACAATTCCAAGTTCACTAAGGTGCCAATTTTGGTAGCCTTAGGGTCTCATATATAGTGTGGAAAACTAGGGTTACACCATGTAAATTCTAATAAACTTCCATATCCCTCATGCTCCAGGTTAAAACCTCCATGGAGTATCCATGGGTCACCACATGGGTTTAGCCCAACATAAAGAACTATGGATCATAAGCCCACTTTATAAGAATGAAGGCTTTACCAAATCAACCCCATATATTTAATTAGTCTCTTTTGATCACAAAATTAATTCCAAATTAAATCTTGATCAATACGAATAAAATAATATGATTTCATATTAATATATTAGAACTTATAATATATTAATAAATCATAATTATCCTCTTCTCAAAAGTCAATCCTTGAAATAGTCCCGATGAAGTGCAACCCAAATGGACCATGCTACTCTCGGGTCAAGTACATACCAAATATAGTTATAGACTTAGACACCTTATCCAACATTCTCCTACTTGTATAAGTCTAATAACTATAGTTGTAAGTATAACTTTAGGATCCGACTAGCAATCGTGGCTCTTAAATGCCTTCATCGAACATAGACGTACCATTTTAGATATGTAACACCCCGTTTGTTAATAAAAAAACAAATTAATGAATGAATAGTAACCCTAAAATTTATAATTATATAGCAAGGTGTCGGTCTCGAGTAGTTAACTGTCATAATTTTAGAAGGCGTGGATTAAAGTGTAAAATCCAGACTTAATTTATAAGTAATATTGAAGGCACAAACTAAATGGTAATTTCTGGGACTTCATTTGAAGAGACTTTGGAGGCTAAGGGGCTGTTTGGTAAATTTGGGATCAAATTTGAGAGGAATTATGGAAGCAAAGGTGTAATTGGTAAATTTTGAACCTAAATCGTAATAGATTTAAATGCTGAGGTTTTAAATGGTAAATTTTGTGCTAAGATTGAAAGAAGAATGGAAGGGAGGGACTATTGTTGTCATTATGACAAACTTTTAGAATGGAGGCGGGTATATAAATGTTTTACAACCCTAAACCTAGCGGCCTTTTATCAGCCACCACCCTCTCTACCTTCAACCTTCGGCCGCCGCTGCCTAGTCGAGTTCCACCACCCACTGCCGTTGAAGACGGAAAGACAAGGACCCGACGTCGTAGCCGAGAATGATAGGGTGAAAAAACTCGCGAGTTCTGCCACTCACCGACTGTCTTTCACAGCAGAGCTCAATCGTTGTTTCTGGTTGGAGACGCAACACCATCGTTCCCTACGGTGGTATTTTGCCGAGTTCCGGTTGCAACTAACATCCGTCGCCATTGTAGCGAGTTCCTCCGTTGCCGTCTCCCTCCTCCAAGTTCGATGTATTTCTTTGCGGTGGGTGTTCTTTCTGTTGCGTGTGCGTGTTTCAATACTTTTGGTGTGTGCTGGTTGGCCGTAAAACCCGAGGAAACCACTATGGTGGCTGCCGCCGCTAGTTTCTTCTCTGCCACCCTTAACCGCCATGTATGGGTGGCTGTGAGTGTGATATAGTGTTCATGTGCGTGTGTTTTAATTGTAAGGGTTGTAGGGTCGTTTATTGGTTGGAGATTCGAAGAAAAACCCCTTTACCACCACCACAAGGTGGTGGCTGCCACCATCTACCACCACCGGCCACCATAAGGTGGCTGTGTGTCTGTGTTTAGCTTAGTGTGTCTGTGTGTGTTACTTGAGATGTTGCATTGTATGATGTTATCACTAAAGGAATAATGGAAAAAAACTCAAAAACCACCACCGTAGGGTGGTAGCTGCTGCCTCTTACCGTCAACAACTGCCGTGTTGGGTGGCTGTGTGCGTTAGCTTGTGATTAGTTTGCTTTGGTGATGTTTGGACTTAATCGTACTAGAACCCTAACCACCACCGTGAGGCGGTGGCTGCCGCCATGAGCCGCTGTTGACCACCACTACCCGACGTGGTAGTGGGTGGTGCCCAACTTGTGAAACCCTGGTGGGCCTAATGAAACCCTAATGGGCCTAACAACTTAGCTTTTGGGCCTAATTGGATTGTGAAGGGGTTAGAAACCCTAATTACGGTTTAGAAAACCCTAATTTTGGATATATGTGCCTTGAACTTATCGGGACCCATTTTTAGGCCATTATAATGGAATTGTGAATTACACCCAATCACACCATAAGATTTATCTAGTAGAGTGATGGACTTAATGGATTAAGTCCTTAATGGGTTAAGTGAGAAACACTTAACCCTAATCGTCATTTCATGTGAAAACCCTAATTGTGTTGGGTTTAGAGTTGGGCCTTTCTATTAGGCCTAGATATCTGGACTCTTGATGGGCCAACTATTAACAAGTAAATGGAGTAGAGTATTTGGATTGGGCTTCAGGATAAGGCCCATTGGATAGGATTGGGCCCAATTGGGAAAATTGGGCCATAACTGGGCCTTGATGATTATGATATATTGGACCATGAGAATGTCTAGTGTTGGACCAAGAATAAATGGTTGGGCCTGAAGGCAAGACCATGAAGAGGTTTGGGCCCAATTTGGAAAATTGGGCCATGGTTAATTATTAGACTTTTGGGCCTTGGATTTGGTCCTTGGGCTTAAAGCAAGCTAAGATAGGGGTAAAGTAGTCTTTTACCCCAAGCATGGACTTATAGATATGTGTGTAACCCAATTATTAATTGGGTGTTATTTTGATGTTGACAAATTCGGGAATTTGTCATCCAGCAGCTAGGGTTTTGTCAGCAGGACTTCAGCAGTGTGAGGTGAGTTTCCTTCTATAGGAACGGGTCTACGGACATAATGCCGACCCATTTAGATGATTAGTAGTTCCATACATCAGTCCGATGTCGGGGATAGCCCGACGTATATTACATGTTTCCGGACTTCGGTCCGATGCCGAGGTGGTCTCGAGAAGAGTGTATGTATGCTTGATGTCTTTATGATTCATGCATGTTATATGATATGTTTTATATGTTCTGAGGTATGCCCAATGTATGTTATATTCTTATGTTATATGATATGTGTTATATGTTCTGGGGTAAGCCGGATGCTGGGGCAAGCCCGATGTATGTTATATGCTTAGGTTATATGATATGTGTTATGTGTTCCGGGGTAAGCCCGATGTCGGGCAAGCCCGATGTATGTTATATGTTATGTTATGCGTTTATGATATATGTTATGTTGTGTATGTGTCGTGGTAAGCCCAATGTCGGGGCAAGCCCGATGCCAGGGTGAGCCCGATGCCAGACATGGTCTGATGTCGGGGTGAGCCTGATGTCGTGTAGGAGTCCGATGTTGGGTTTGTCTCGATGTAGCTGGGTGGTGTCCCATAGTTGTATTATCTGTTATGATATATGTGTATGGTATGTGGTAGTTTGGGGGAGCTTACTAAGCTTCGTGTTTACATTTTTCAGTTTGGTTTCAGGTACTTCAGCTAGCAAAGGGAAGGGCTTGGGATGATCGTATGGCACACACCATAGTTTTCAAGCCTGGGAGATTTACTCTTATATTTGATGTGAGATTTTGATATGTTGACAGATATTATGATATGTTGAGATACATGTTTTATTGATTTTATACTATGGTGATGATATTTATGGTTTTAATAATGATTTAAAAATGAAAATTTTTTATTGTATTTTTCGGATGTTTCAAGATAAGTGATAAGAGAATCCTTTACTCTCAAGATATCAGCCGGACAAACACATGGAACACAGTCAATCTTATTGTTCAGCAGTTTGTTTCCCGATTTCCGATTCGTTTGACATAGAACTTAATCGAACACATCAATTTAGTTCTGATCGGGCTCGGCACATAAGTCAAAACAAAATCATCGAGGGGCCCAAGATATCGCTTTTAATCCTCTTAGGACTAAAAGGAACAGATAAACTTCGATAGTATATGCTTGTACTAACTATTCATTGAATCATACACAATAGCACGTTTCATAACATTGAGTTACCGATGCGTTTTTGTACTATCAATGTACAACCAACTCATAGTCAACAACTCATATATCTAGGTTTGATGATTATATGACATTATCGTCTCACGATCACTCGAGATAAATTCCATGAAGTGATACAAGTGAGTGTGGGTTTCATCCAATACTCAGACCTTATGAGCACTCATGAATGTTGTAGCAATGACTAACCATTTCAGTCAATCTACTAACCAAATTCATGACAATCTTGATTCAATACCTACTTCCAAAGTATGATTGATTGTGGATGGTTTGAATAATCCAATTATTCTAGAAGTCAAAACATGCAAAATGAACTAATAGTAAATGATTGACACAAGACAGTACCATACTAGTAAATAAAAAACACATTTTATTTAAGCATCAAATGTCAATTACATTTCAACTATTAAAAGTTTCAAGAGCTATCTAATCAATAAAACTAATATCATCCTTCATCCCAATGTGCCTCGTATGTTGTAAATGCTTAACCCTACTCAGCCCCTTCGTGAGCGGATCTGTTAGGTTCTCATCTGATGATACCCTTTTTGCCACGAGGAGTCCTTCTATATTGTGTCTTATGAAGTGATATTTGTTGTCGATGTGTTTGGACCCGCCATGATCCCTTGGTTCCTTGGCTAAGGCAACCGCACAATCGCTGTAACAGAAAATCTCCACTGAATCCTTTATAGCTGGTACAACTCCAAGGTCTCTGATGAAGTTCTTCAGCCATATCGCCTCCTTCGTTGCTTCGCTTGCTGCTACGTACTCTGATTCACACGTTGAATCAGCTACAGTCTCCTGCTTGGAACTTTTTCAAGTAATTGCTCCTCCATTCAAGGTAAACACCCAGCCCACCTGAGAGCGGAAATTATCTTTGTCGGTTTGAAAGGCGGCGTCACTATACCCCACCACTCTCAAGTCATCACTCCCACCGAAGGAAATGACACAGTCCTTAGTCCTCCGTAGGTACTTGAGAATATTTTTCACCGTAGTCCAGTGAGCCTTGCTAGGATTCCCTTGATATCTGCTGACCATGTTCAAAGCAAAGGCCACATCAGGGCGAGTACAAGTCATAGCATACATGATCAGGCCAACAGCGGAAACATATGGTATTTGAATCATCTCAGCTATTTCAGCCTCTGTACTTGGACACTGAGCCTTGCTCAGTCTGGCATTGTGCTGGATCGGTAAGTCACCTTTCTTGGAATTATGCATGTTGAACCTCTTCAACACTTTGTCCAAGTAGGTACTTTGATTAAGTCCAATTAGTCTCTTACTCCTGTCTCTCAGTAACCTTATCCTAAGAATATAGGTAGCCTCCTCAAGGTCCTTCATAGAGAAACACTTCCTAAGCTAGGACTTAACCTCCTGCAAGGTTGGGATGTCATTTCCTATGAGTAGTATGTCATCCACTTACAACATCAAAAAACTTACTATACTCCCACTAGCTCTGACATATACACAACACTCATCCTCGCTCCTTAAAAAGCCAAACTCTTTGACTTTCTCATCGAAACAAATATTCCATCTGCGAGATGCTTGTTTCAAACCATAAATGGATTTCTCAAGCTTACACACTCTATTAAGGAACTCTGCATTGACAAAATCCTCTGGCTGATTCATGTAAAAATCCTCATCCAACTTTCCATTAACGAAAGCGGTTTTGACATCCATTTGCCATATTTCATAATCATGAACTGTAGCTATCGCTAGCATAAGCCTAATAGACTTAATCTTCGCTACTTGTGAGAAGGTCTCATCATAATCAACTCTAGGAGTTTGAGTAAAGCCCTTCACAACCAGTCGTGCCTTATAAGTGTGTACTTTCCCATCCATGTCGGTCTTCTTCTTCAAGATCCATTTGCACCCGACTATCTTATGACCCGGTACATTACCATCCAAGTTCCAAACTTTATTGTCATACATGGACCGAATCTCGCTATCCATGGCCTCTTTCCATTTAGCAAACTCGGGGCCTACCATGGCTTCCTTGTAGATGTTAGGTTCATCCAAATTTATCAGTGTGTTATCACTGATAAATGTGACACCCTCAGATGTTATATGGAAACCATATAACACAGGTGGAACACTAACTCTACTGGAACGCCTCAGAGGTATGGACTCGTCAATTGGCTCAACGGGAGTTTCCTCCTCAGGTTGATCACTAGTGTTTGAGGTTCCTTCACCACTCAACTCTTGAAGTTCTTCATGGTCGATTTGCCTCCCACTGTCCCTTTGGAATATGAGTTCCCTTTCTTGGAAAACCCCTCTCCTCACTACGAAGACCACATTGTCAATTAGTTTATAGCAGAGATAACCAAAGGACTTTTGCGGGTAGCCGATGAAAATACACCTCTCACTTTGAGGTTCGAGCTTGCCGTGAGTCTCGTGCCTCACGAAAGCCTCCCAACCCCAAACTTTGATGTGTGTTAACGAGGGGGCCTTCCTTGTCGACATCTCGTGAGGTGTTTTGGCAACCTTTTTAGTTGGGACTCGATTAAGGATATGGGCGGCAATCTCTAAGGCATACCCCTAGAATGATATTGGTAATGAAGGCCGACTCATCATGGAACGAACCATGTCCAACAAGGTTCGGTTGCACCTCTCAACCACACCATTAAGATGTGGTGTCCTAGGTGGCACAACCGTGAAGAAATTCCACACTCCTTAAGATAGTCTTGGAACTCGTTACTAAGATACTCGCCACCTCGATCGGATCGGAGCATCTTTATCTTCCTGCCCAACTGATTCTCCACCTCTTGCTTAAACTCTTTGAATCTTTCAAAGGTTTCTGACTTATGTTTGATCAAGTAGACATAACCATATTTACTATAATCATCAGTAAAAGTCACATAGAAGCGGTTAGCATCCCTTATGGCGATTTTAAAGGGCCCACACACATCGGTGTGTATGAGATCCAATAAACCTTCACCCCTCTCACAAGTATTAGTGAAGGGTGATTTAGTCATCTTTCCAAGTAAACAAGATTCGCAAGTGCCATCCGACCTTAAGTCGCATGACTCCAAAACACCAACCTTCTGGAGTTGGCCTATGTGCTTCTTGTTGACATGTCCACAACGACAATGCCACAAGGATGCCTTATCCAAATCATTAGAAGAGTTGATGTGTAACACATTATTTCCTAAGTTGTCTACAACCATCACACTTTCATATACACCATTATAAGGTAATGCTCTAAAATAAAAAAAACACCATTATAATAAGAATTTATTGCACCAATTTCATTATCAAACGAAAACGTGAAACCTTGTTTGTACAAACCATGAAGGAAATAATATTTCTTACCATATCAGACGAGTGGCAACAATTATTCAAATCTATTTCTAACCCACTACTAAGCAATATAGACTAAACTCCAATCTTGATGGCAGGTGAAACCTTCCTATTCCCCATGATCAAGTTTATCTCCCCATGCTCCACATCCTTACTTCTTTTTAGGCCGTGCACATCAGAACAAATGTGAAATCCACAACCTGTGTCAAGAACCCAGGAGTTAGTATGCGATCAGTTTTTAGATAGAATATTATAAATACTTGAATGGGTGGGTTTAACCTTACCATCCTTGACATCCTGCAAGTATTTGGGGCAGCTTCGCTTCTAGTGCCCCTTGTCATGGGAGTAGAAACACTCTGCTTCCTTGGGAACAGTCGAAGGAGCAGCAAAACCACCTTTGGTTCCACTTGAAGATGATCCATCAAGAGACTTTCCCTTGCGGCTCTTGGAAGGAGCCTTCCTCTTCTTCCCCTTCCCTTGTCCAATTTCCAGAACAGGGGCATTAGCAGTAGGAGCAGATACAACATTTTTACCTTTGTGACCACTTTCTACAGTCCTCAAAAGGCCTTGAAGCTTGCTAAGAGTGACATCCTCCTTGTTCATATGATAAGTCATACGAAACTGATCATAACAGGGAGGTAAAGAGTGTAGAATCATGTTTATGGCCAACTCTTCAGGGAAGTTAACATTCAACTTCAGCAGACGCTCCACAAACCTTTGCAGTTTCAGCAAGTGGGCCGTGATGGGTTCACCATCCTTCATCTTTGTTGTAATCATGGAGGAGATGATTTCATACTTCTCTTGACGAGCACTCTGATGGTATCTGTCCATTAGGTCCTGGTGCATCTCAAAAGGGTAGAAATCCTCATAGGACTTTTGGAGTTCACCTGACATAGTGGCAAGCAAGATGCAAGCTACCTTTGTGGCATCCTTCTCATGTTCCCTAAACTCAGCAATCTCCTGAGGAGTAGCACCAGACTCATCAATTTCCTTAAGCTCCTTTTCGAGGACATATTCCTTGTCCTCATAGTGAGTGACCAACCTGATGTTCCTAATCTAGTCATTGAAATTAGTCCCATCAAAGATGATTCTCCCACAAAGGTTCATGAGATAGAAGGAGCCAGAAGGGTTTGAGCCAAAAGCATTGTTGGAAGATATCTGAAGGAAGAAAGACAAAGTTTAAGATTAGATGATAATCCTTAATATAACACCCAAATGAAATATTAAGGCTAGGACTCAACACAATATTTTACAATTTGGAAGAGGGGTGCCATAATCCAACTTTATAAACATTTGAAGGTAGGTAAACGACGATTTACCAATTTCCACCATGAAAAATGAAATTGTTGTTAAGTTTTAATTGGATTGAGACTCCTAGATCCTTTTAAGATTCATTGAACAATTCAATGGCATGTTTAAATATCGATTATGCCCTTCAGGTTTGTGACTGGGATACCAAGGATCACAAACAAGGTGTGAATAACCATGCAAATATACTTGGTACTCTCAATGTCAATTATCACCTTAATCAATGTGTCAGATAACCATACACGCTCCATTGACCTTATGATAAACACTAAGCTACCCTTTGTCACCCTAACTAGCCCAAGTAATGTGCCAGTTAACCACACACGCTCCATCAACGACTTGGTAAGGTGCAAAGTGTAATTTCATGCATTAGCATCAATTTCACATTTTCCTAAAGTAACTAAGATTGGGAATTTTATAAAAGGTTTAGCTACTTTAAAATTAGCACTATACTTTTAGTGAAAATTATAGTCTTTGTCCTACCCGTTCAGTTAACGACCCTCCACCAACCAAGGAAGCCGTGGGTGAGAGTGGACACCCATTAAACTGCCATTTTATAGGCAGTAACCTTATACTCCCCCCCCCCTTATAGATCGGCTTTGTGAATGAGGCCTACTAACGGTAAGACTGACTTGTCTTATACATATATATAAATATAACGCTCGTAGATCTGGGCTAGTCAATTTAGAGGCAATAGGGGTCGAAAACAACTTTTCGAAAAAAGATTATTTAAAAATAAATAATTTGAACCAAGTTGAAGTATATGTCACAAGGTTTCTGTACATATAAAGAAAGCCGAAGTCCGATTTATAATGAAGAAGTTATGATTTTTCGAAGTTTCGGATTAACAATGTACAGCCCGAAATTCGAATGTTAGATCGAGCGGTTTTTAGCCGACACGACCTGAACGAGAATCGAAGATCTCGTTAAGAGTAGCGTAACGAGAAAAAGATGGGCGAAAACGGACATCGGATGAAGAAGTTATGAGAATTTAACGGACCAATCATGTCCCGGCCTGTTAATAATATAAAATTTAAAATCGAATCAAAATTAGCCGACGGAGTCTAAACGAAAGTTGTAGAGTACGTTCCCACCTTCGCGTGGATATAAAGAACGTCGAAAACGGAGCTCGTACGCGAAAGTTATGAATTTTTAAAGTTGAGTATGCAAATTGCAAAATCTGATGCGAGATGGATGACATGGCCTAATCGCAGCCGTCCATCGCCGATCACAGAGCGCCCTTCGGATCACGCCACGTCGCCTCGCTTCGCCTTACGCCCCGCGTCGGAGTTCGGTACGCCCAACGTACCCTCGGTCCTTATCCTCTTCCGAAGTGCGAGACAACTAGATGCAGTTGGACCCTATCCGAGGTTACGCCCCGCGTAGTCCGAGGCCTCGTAGGGTATAAAAAGGGGGCAAGGGTCTCCGCATTTTCACACCATTCTTCACTCTCTCTCTAACTTCATTCTCTCTCTAAGTGTCCTAAAAATTCCTAAACCCTAGGGAACCTCCCTAGCACCAGAAGGAAGCCCCGAGGCTCCCAGAGTCCCAAGAAAAAGGATCTTTTGGTTTCGAAACACTGCTCCAAATAAAGTTCCGGTTTTCGATAAAATTCGTTGTAAGTGAGCTACGCTTACGCAATTTTTAATATAGCTTCCAAATAATTATAGTAATGTTATTAGGTCCTTAAAATAATTATTTGGGCTATTATTATGAATTATACTGAGTGTTATTTAACGCTTATATAATAATAATAATAGTCAGACTATTAATTTGTCGCGATTATCGTTAGACTAAACCCTAGTGGTGTTGATACTAGGTTTTATCGAAGGAAAATTGTTTTGAGAGAATCGAAGCGTTGTTCGAGTACTAAGTCACCACCTTTCAAGTGAGTGCATATTTACTTTCAACTTACACATAGATATGAAGTATTTACTACGTGCTATGTATGCATATTATCTGTTTACTTGCTGTCTATGCTCGGTGAAAGATTTTATACATGTTTTAAATGATTTAAATTATATATGTATGTTATATATACGAAAATGTTGGGGTAAAACATGGGGTAGATATAATAGATGAAATATGAGTTGGACGATGAGTTGAGAGGTGATATAGACCCTGAGGTATGGGTGAGAGATGTACGATGTGAGAAGCCTTTTTCCCAAACGATGTCCCCGTCATTCAGCAGAGTATGGATGACAACCACGGACTATTCTAGACAGTCCAGTGGAACACTAGCAGGATTGCAACCTGTAGGTGTTGTGAACGATGTGTTCACCCGGTGTACTCTAAACCTTGGTGACCATGCAGACTTGGTGCCTAAACCTTGGTGATCATGCAGACTTGATGCCTAAACCCTGGCGACTGTGCAGACTTAGTGCCTAAACCCTGGCGACTATGCAGACTTAGTGCCCGTTGTGTAAATCATGGCAACGATAGACTTCGTGCCGATTCCTTTGGATGATCCTTAGGAATGAATGAATGAGGAATAACTGATTCTTAGGGTAGATCCTTAAGAATCTAAAATATAATGGGGATGGGTAATGGGGTTTAATTGCTTGATTGTTTAAACATAATAATTATATTATTGTGGGTTGAAAACCCTATGTACTCACCAGGTTTCCCAACCTGACTCACTCAGTTTATTTATATCACAGGTGTTGATATGAAGTCACATTATACTAAGAGATTTAAAGAGATGTAGATCACTGGTGTAAATAAATGTAAGTTCTGTTTATGCTTATGTTTCTGTATTAACGATGACATCCCAAATGCTTTAAAATGAATAAAATACGTTTCTTCAAAAATGTTTTAATAACGTATTTATCGTGTTTTTCTGGGAACAAATTCCGCAACATTTTTATTAAAAGAAGTACTCTGATTTTTATAAAGCATGAACAAAATCGGTCTTTTCTGGCCGTGAAAATGAGGATGTCACAATAAATATTAAACGAATAATATTATAATAGTACAAGGGGTTGAATTTTAACTTTTAAAATTCTAAGGTTTGGAATTAAAGTGTCATTTAGTGAGACTTTACAAATTCCAAAACTTGAGGGCAAGTTTTGAAACTTGTCAAAACTCTTCAAGTCCATAACATATGAGTTTAATGTCTTCTTAAATAGAAAAACTTTATGTGTTCCATAAAATCCATAAGTTGAGGACAAGTT
The DNA here is from genome assembly GCF_002870075.4 of Lactuca sativa. NCBI lineage: Eukaryota > Viridiplantae > Streptophyta > Magnoliopsida > Asterales > Asteraceae > Lactuca > Lactuca sativa. Next base: position 90,578,623 of record NC_056631.2, read on the forward strand.
ATGGAGTCCATTAAAAACATATAAAACATTATTTAACTAATACAATAATCAAATAATTCATAAAAGATACAGTTAAACTCATATGAACAAGGCAATTCAAATCAAACAAATTCCACGTAATTAACCTAACCATATAAACTAATACAAAACATGAAACTTTTACAATTATCTTTTAAATTGGATTAGCATGATCATTACCACATCAAAAACAGGTTTAGGAGTTCAAAAACAATAGGGTAATGATCCTAGTCCAATTCTAGCCTTAAAACTCGAAAGTTTGCACTCAGGAGCACCAAGTCATCACATGCATGAACAAACTCAGCGAGTTGGTCATATTTGTGAGGGGACTCGGCAAGCTCCCCAGTGGACTCAGCGAGTCCAGTATTCAGACAACAGAAAAACGATTTTTAAAGCATTTGCAAGCAAGTAGCATCAAGTATATTGGAAAACAATCCTAGTCTCTGATACCACTGATGGGTTTTTGTGCATTCTAACGCTCTAATGGTGTACATGAAACCCTAGATGCTTTGGATCTATGTTTTCTCTGATATGCATGCAAACTTTCAAAATTCCAAAGCGTCATCCTAACTAGCATACAATGGAGTATCTATACTACAAAATTCTAGTTAGATGACATACCTTTTGGTGTAGTTGAAACCTTGAACCTTTAAGAGACTAGCATCAATAACGTGAATGCCTCAAGTGGAACTACAAATAACCACCAACAATTGGAAGAACTAGAGAGGGAATTCCTTCCTTCACAAAACCATCTAGCACTCTTCCAAGTTCACTTAGGTGCCCATTTTGGTAGCCTTAGGGTTTCTTATGTAGTGTTGCAAACTAGGGTTACACCATGTAAACCCTAATGACCTTCCATATCCCTCATGCTCCATGGGTTAAAACCTCCATGGAGAATTTCATCGGTTAGCACATGGGTTTAGCCCAACATAAAGAACTATGGATCATAAGCTCACTTTATAAGAATGAATGATTTATCAAATCAACCCCTTATATTTAATTAGTGTCTTTTTATCACAAAATTAATTCCAAATTATTCTTGATCAATACCAATTAAGTAATATGATTTCATATTAATATATTAGAACTTATAATATATTAATAAATCATAATTATCCTCTTTTCAAAAGTCCATCCTTCAAATTGTCCTGGTGAAGTGCAACCCAAATGGACCATGCTACTCTCAGGTCAATTACATACCAAATATAGTTATGGGCTTAGACACCTTATCCAACAGTATTTTTGCCAATAGGGCTTGAGTGATCTTGAACTTTTCAAGTCTTCGAACATGTGGGTCGGGGAGAATTATTGGAAGAGGTGGAGGAAGTGAAGCCGTAATCCAATTGCAAAATATTTGAAGGTAGGTAAATGACGATTTACCAATTTCCACCATGAAAAACGAAAAAGAAGCTTAAGTTTTACATGAATTGAAACTCCTAGATCTTTTGAGATTCATTGAACTCTTCAATGGTATGTTTAATCTCGATTATGCCCTTCAAGTTTGTAACTGGGATACAAAGGATCACAAACAAGGTGTGAATAACCATGCAAACTAGCTTGGTACTCTCGAAGATGTTTATCGCTTAATCAATGTGCTGGTTAACCATACACGCTCCATTGATCTACGATAATCTATGAGCTACCCATTTCCATCCTTCATTGGTCCCATAATCGTGTGCTGATTAACCACACACGCTCCACTAACGACCAACAAGGTGGAATGTGCAATTTCATGGATTAGCACCAGATTCACATTTTTCCTAAGTAACTAAGATTTAAGAATTTATAAAAAGTGTTTAGTTACTTCATATTTCTTTATACTTATAATGGAAGTTTGTGTCCTATCCTACCCGTTCGGCTAACGACTCTCCACTAGTCAAGGGTGCAGTGGGTAAAAGTGGATACCCAATGGCGGTCATTTTACAGGTCGCTTCCTTAAACACCCTTAGAAAACAGCTTCGTGAATGAGGCCTACTAACAGTAAGACTGACTTTTACTTATACATATATAATATATTAGATTTTTAATTTTATATAGTATAAGGGTGTAATTTACACATTTAAAATACTAGGTGGTTTAATTTATCAATAAATTAGACTTTTAATTTGATTAATCTTAAACCACATTATTTTGGATTTATTAATTTTCTCTTTTAGTTAAACACTTAATTAATTTAATAAAACCATAAGGGCTGATTTGAACTATTCAAAATACTAGGGTTTTAGAATTTAATATTTCAAAATTAAAACTTTTAATCAAATTTTAAATTTCAAAACTTAAGGACAAAATTTGAAACTTTTTACAACTTCTAGATCAAATTTAAAATAATTAAATTAATCATATAATTTTATCTCTATAAAAAATTTGACCTAATCTACTTTATATTATAAGATAAACACAATTCAAATTTTACAAAAATTATTTTATCTTATAATCTTGTAATTATCTTAAAATTAGACCATTATCTTTTAATTAGATTAGGATATCAATTACCATATCATAAAACCGAACTTTGATGAGTAAAACAACTTATGGTAATTATCCAAACCTAGTTTTTAGCAAAAAATTTGAAATCCTACTGTGAGACTGTGTTCACGTCGTGACTCTAGTTCAGATTCGAAAAAAAAATTCAGCTTTGAAAACTTAACGTTTGCATCATATAATAGAAAAACTACCCTAGGCTCTGATACCACTGATGGTTTTAAGCAGAACATCATTCCGCTGGTGTACATGCAACCCTAATGCTTTGGATCTAGATTTTCCTCAAGTTATGTATGCAAACAATCTTCCAAAGCATAAACCCTAATCTAACATGTTTAAGAACGAAATTCATATGTAAATAAGGGTTTGGAACCTTACTTTACTTGTTATGTAGCAATAACAAGAACAATCCACAAAGTCCTTGACTCTTGAAAGCTTAGTGCCCCAAATGTTGCACCTCTAATGGAGTCACAAACACAACTAGCAACAAGGAAGAATATGAGAGAGAGAGGAGTAGCCTAAAAAAATGTCTAGGACTCTCCAATAAATCATTGGGAGGTTTTTGGGAGCCTTTGGGGTTCCTTTTATAGTTGAGGCTTCTAGGGTTATCAAATTGGAAACCCTAATTCCCTTGCTTAGGCCCTAAGCAACATATGGACTCCTATTTGGTAGGCCTTGGACGGAATTTTTATGGACTCTTATAGAGATTTCGTCCACTATATACCAATAAGGTCCATGAACCCAAACTATAAAAATTACTGATTTACATAATCAGTCCCTGTTAATTTAATCAGTCTCTTTTGATCACCAAATTAATTCCAAATTAATTTCTGATCAATACTAATTAGATAATATGATTTCTCATTTAATATATTATTCTTATAATATATTAATAAATCATAATTAATCCTCTTTCTCCATAATTCATCCTATCAATTGCTATGGTAAAGGCAACCCAAAAGGACCATGCTCATAATCAAATCAAGTACATACCAAAAATAGTTATAGGCTTAGACACCTAACACAACACTTATAAGGAGTATGTTATCAACATACAAGACTAGGGAAGTCAGTATACTCCCACTAGCTGTTATTTATACACAAGACTCACCTTCACTTCTAAAGAATCCAAACTCTTTGACCTTCTCATGGAAGCATAGATTCCAGCTACGGGACGCTTGTTTCAATGCATAAATTGTCTTCTTATTCTTACACACTCTATCAGGAAACTTGGTATATACAAAACCCTCTGGCTGACTCATGTAGAAGTCCTCAGATAACTTCCCATAAAGGAAAGTGGTCTTAACATGCATCTATAATATTTCATAATCATGAAATGCAGCTATAGCAAGAATTACCCTAATAGAGTTCATCTTAGCTACTAGTGAAAACGTCTCATCATAGTCAACCCATTGGGTTTGTGTAAAGTCCTTAGCAACAAACCTAGCTTTGAAAGTGTGTACTTTCCCGTCCTTGTTGTATTCTTCTTGAAGATCTATTAGCACCTGACTGTCTTTTGACCAGGTACATGATCAACCAAGTTCCATAATTGATTATCATACATGGACTGAATCTCAATGTACATTATCTCCTTCCATTTAGCAGCCTCAGGGCCTGCTAATACTTCCTTGTAGTTAGCAGGTTCATCTAAATTTACCAGTATAAGATCATTGACAAACGTATCACCATCTTTAGTTATATGGAAACCATATTAATTAGGTGACATGCTAACCCTAATGGACCGATGAAGGGGTAATGAGTTGTCAACTGGCCCAAATGGAAATTCTTCCTCAAGTTGAGTTCTATTGTTGTATGAGATTCCTTTATTGGGTGACTCTTAAATTTCTTCAAAATCAATGGCACTCCCACTTTCCTCTTTGAATATGATCTCTCTCTCACGAAAGACTTATCTTCGAGCTACAAAGACCACATTCTCACTAGGTCTGTAAAACAAGTACCTAAAGGAATTCTATGGGAATCCAGTGAAATATCACTTCCAGATGTTGGTTTCTAGCTTCTCATGAGTCTCTCATCTTACGAGCACTTCTTGATTATAGGTTCCAACTTCCAGCTTCTTTTTTGGAACAAGATTCATGATATGGGCGAGTGTCTCTAAGGAATACCCCCATAAATGAATATGAAGAGAATCTCGACTTATCATGGAACGAACCATATCTAGTAAGGTTCGATTACGCCTCTCATCTATACCATTAAGTTGTGGTGTTATTGGAGGAGTTAATTGTGAAAAAATTCCACATTCCTTAAGATAGTCGTAGAACTCGACACTAAGATACTCACCACCTATGTTAAATTTGAGCATCTTTATCTTCATGCCCAATTGATTCTCGACTCCTCGCTTAAAATCTTTGAACTTTTCAAAGGTTATCAATAGAAGTCACAGTTTCATACACACCATCACAAGGTAAAGATTTAAACATAAAAACACAATTTTTAATAGCAGAAATAGATCCAATATCATCATCAAACGAATATCTAAAACTTTGTCTAAACAATGCATGAAATGAAATAATGTTACACGTCATATCCGATGAATAAAAACAATCTAACAAATCAACCCTAGCACCACTACTGAGCATAAGTCCATAAGTCCCAATCTTTGTAAAAGGTGAAGTTTTCCTATTCCTCATAATCATGTTCAGTCTTCCATGCTCCACTTCCTCACTTTCTCTTTTTCCCTGCAAATAAAAACATGGAAACAACATCCTGTATTAAGAACCCAAGAATGAGAAAGTTGTGTGTTATTACCTTGAATAGTGTAAGTACCTGAAGAGGACGACTTGATCTTACCATCTTCTAGGTCCTAAAGATGTTTGGGGAAACTTCTTCTCCAATGACCCTTTACGCCACAATGGAAGCAAGTGGCCTCTTTAGGATCCCTGATTGTAGGGACATCAAAGTTGGGCATCGACTTAGACGCACTGCTAGATCGTCCAACATAGGCCTTCCATTTCCTCTTGGATAGGGAAGGAGCCTTTATTGTTTTACCTTTTCTAGACCCAATGGCCAGGATATGTGCACTTGTCGTGGAAGGAGAATCATTTTTCTTCATCCCCGACTTAGTAGTTTGCAACAAGTTGTGGAGTTGGTCAATGTCGTCTCTGTGTTGTTCAAATGATAAGTTAAGAAAAAACTGATAGCAACTAAGAGGTAAATAGTTAAGAACCATACAAATGGACAACTCTCGGTCAAACAACACATTGAGCCTTTCCAGTCGCTCCACATATCTCTGTATTTTTTGTACATGAGCACAAACAGAGCCTCTTTCATTTAGCTTGCATGCCATGAGAGACTTGACCACTTTATAGTGTTCTTGTCTTGCTTTCTATGTAAATTTTCAGCAAGATCGATGCATATCTCATAAGGCTAATAGTCCTCATATAACATGGCCAGTTTTGGTGCCATAGTGGCCACCACGATGAAAGCGAATTTAGTGGCATCATTAGAGTGTTTGGTGTGGAAATCAATTTACTCAGGAGTAGCAGTGGATTCATCAATTTCAATTAAAGATTTTTTGAGAACGTATTCCTTGTTCTTGTACCGAACAGTCGTCTTCAGCTTCCTCATGTTGTCCATATAGTTAGAGCAAGTATGCTACTCTTTTGAGAGAATCGAGAGAAGAGAGAAGTTCGAGTGGGAAGGGGAAGTTTGAGTAGTAGTGAGATCACTGTTTCCATACATCTATATAAAGAGACATAGTTTTTAGTTAGTGATATGAATCCTTAATATTTTAAGACAAAATAAATATTCATGGGTAGGATCCAAAATACAATTCATAGTAAAAAAAAAAAGGGATGTTGTAATCTAACTGTGAATTTATCAAGGTAGGTAACACAAATTTACCAATTTCAATATAATATGAAATTCCTAGGCCAATTAGATTCATTGAATCTTATTAATGACTTGTTTAATCTCAGATTATGATCTTCAATTTAGGACTAGTATGTTGAGGATCACAAATAAGATGTGAATAACCATGCAAACCCGCTAGACAACCTTAAGGTCATGTATCATCTCAAATTGATGTGCTGGTAAACCAAACACGCTCCATCAACAATGATAATTTTCAATTTGTCCATCACTCAACTTTATAGTCTTAAATTAGTGTGCTGGTGAACAACACATGATTCACTAACGACTCATAAAGAGTGATGTGTGTTTTCATGGATTAGCACACACTTTATATTTTTCCTAAAGCAACTAGAGTGGGATTTTTAAAGTGGGTTCTAGTACTTTATGATATCATAATAATTTAAGGAAACCAAAAACCCTAAGGAAACCCTAGCAATTTTCAAAATAAGGAATGGAGGCTAGGGTTTCAAGAACCCTATCCTTTTGCGAAAATTCAAGCCCTTAGGGTTTAATTTCAACAAACCCTAATTTTGATCTATTCAATATTATGCACAATCAAATAGAAAACTAAGGCTCTGATACCACTGATGAGTTTTCTAGGTTATAAAAAAATTCATATGAGCGGAAAAACACTTAACCCTTAAGTTTACATGCAATCTAGAAAGGATCTATGTTTTCTCTATCGATAACAATAAATTATGAATATCAAGAACCCTAAGGAACCCTATTATAATAAAAAATCATATATGATTAGGGTTACATACCTTTTGATTATTATAGTAAATAATCACACCAAATCCTCTTGAGGTTCTTGGAAAGCAAGCACCAAAAAATTGAATGCCTCTACTGGCTTGTACAGAAAACCCTAGTAACTAGAAGACTTGAGAAGAGAGGAGCGGGAGAGTGAATTTTCGGCTCTTAGCTTGTGCAAAGGGAGTGGTCGAAAATCACAAGTCCAATGGGTCTATTCATAGCTGAGATAGGAAACCTTGGATAACCTTAATTGAATATAATAATAATATCTCACATTTGGTAATTATCCAACTCCTTATTTATCTATAAGGAATATTCAAGAAACCTTAATCTTCCTCCCTAAAATCGTCCAGGGCTATGAAGCTTTTGGAATTTTTTTTTTCAACTATTGAACAATTACAACTTAGTCCTTGTACTTTCAATTAATTTTAATTAACCCGAAATTAATTCCGATTAATTTTTGATTAATTCTTAATTAGTTATCACAATTTCCAATTAACATATTAATCATATAATATATTATTAAATCATTTGTTTCAATTACTCATTAATTTATTAATCACATTATAAATTAACAAATCAGCCCCTCTCTCTCTCTCAATCTCTCTTTCTCCAAAAGCCATTCTATTCAGTTACTGGTTATGAGGGCAACCCACAAAGGACTTTGCTTCAAATTCAAGAATATACTAATTTAGTTATTCGTTTATACACCATAATCCAACATCAAGGTATTACCAGGTCAATACCTTACATTTTGTACTAGAGCCTAGGGCTCGTGAAGACATATAAGGCCGATTTGAGAGTCGGCTTCAAGAAAAGGTGTAGACTTTCGTTGCAGGACAGATAGTGATAGGAACTGTAAGTGTATGAGTCAATTTTTATCGAAATTTTAAGCATCTCTATAACAAACTTGATTTCTTTTGATCGGGCTTGTTCTACCGTTAGCGAGAGACTAACCAGAGGTGCGCAATAAACGGACAAGATGAAGAGATTAAAATAACCTTTAATTTATGAAGATCGATTAGATCTTGAACAAGTATGTAAATATAAAACTGTAAGAATGCAGTAATAAGAACAAGACAAGATTGAATCAAACGATTCGAATGATTAAACAAAATCCTCAGAAGAGCTCGATTAAGAACATCAACTGTAGAGGATTGGTAGGTTACAAGAACGATTAAAGAAACCCGGAAATTCTATCGTTAAGCTCTAAATCGTTTCAATCGTTAACCTAATATGCATGCAAGCATGAACTTATATACAATACATAAAAGGCTCTCGGTTGGACAGGCCCAAACCGGAATACAAAATAACTTATACTATCGAGCCCAAAAGACGCAATCTTCAAAATAATCTTCAGCCCAACAATCTCCCCCTTTGCGTCAATTTGGAGCGAGACCTTCACTTGTTACTTGGGCCAGCAGCTGAAGCAGGTACCTTCTTCTTCACGGTGCTAAACAGACATTTGGTGATGGAGAGAATGGTCTGTCTAAACCGGATGTACCAATTGATCATGTCGTTGAAGTACTTGATGTCATCAGCCGAGTTCTCTTTACACCGTTTGATAATCGATAACACATGCTCCAAACAAGCTGTGGTGTAAAGGTGTTTGTCAGCTAAAGCGAAGAGACATTTCTGTCCTTCGGCTCTAGTGAACATAACCGAGTTGCATCTCGGGTCGATCTTGCCCATTTGCATTTGGTTGAGATCACTGGCCGATCCCACAGGAGCTATCTTCGGTTTCTTCTTGAAGACTGTGGCAACCTCCTGATCCATTAGGGCAACCTCCATGATGTAGCAGGCTAACATCCTTTTGACATGGTCTATAATGGGACCATATTCGGCTTCATCAGTCAAAAGGATATTATACAGGACAATCCAATCATGAGGATTTAGATTCGGTAGATCCGCCAGGGAGATAAGATGAGCAGTTCTTGCTGATCCTCGAATAAGCTTGAACTTAACGTTTGTGAATCTCCCTACGGCATAAGGCTTCAGCACTCGAACGTTCACAATCTTCTGGGCGCTCCATGTAAGGTATTGAGGACGAGCAGCCTCCAGATAGAAGTCAATGAGCTCCCTGTCAAGCTCAGCGTTCGGATGTGGGACTTCGAATATGTTAGAGAAGGCGTGGAAGATGAACGCCTTTCGAGTCAGCGGCATGTCGAACTGCGAGTCGACAGTGTTGTTGCAGTCGAACGATATAACCGGCTCGAGCCATAATATGCTTGGAGTTTCTATGGCCTCTTTAATTAAACGTTCCCTGGTCCAGGCAGGGAAAAGAGTCTTTCGGCTCTCAAGGAGATCGTGGGCTTCCTTTTGCTTGCGTTCGGCTTCTTCAGCCTCTCGCGCCACACGACTGGCATCATCGTCAGCATTGCGACTGTTCTTTCGTTTCAACATGTCAGCAATGGTCTCCCTGTCTTCATCTTCATCTTCATCCTCAGCTATGTTTTTACCTTTGTTCTTCACACCCGAACCCGAAGCTTGACCAGTCTGAGGTGGTTCAGTTGTGTGAGTAGCTTTGGAGGAAGGAGGTGGTTTCGATCCATTCTTCTCATCTCCCCCTTGTTTCGGAATGGACACGAAACTCGGTAGGCCTTCGATTTTGCTGAGAAGGTCCATGGCCGGAGAGAGCTTTTCAGCGAGTGTACGCCTCACCGAATGGTTTAGAATGGGATCGTGTGCTTCCAGGATGTTGGATAATGCTGCGTGGACATCCGAAACACACGTTTTGATCACCTCCCTTTCGGATCGAAGAGCTTCCAATTGTTGTTCGGAGTTGGAAAGTTGCGTGCTCTTGACCTTGAGGGCGGTTGTTTTGCTCGCCAGAACGTCCATCAAAGAATTTTCAGCTGCAAGATCCTCTTGTAGCTTAGCGAGGCGGGCATCGATGGAGGCACGAAGTGCCGAGTTGTCGTCGCTTATATTTTGGCGTAGGGTAGCGAATGAAGTCAACTCCGTTGAGACAAATTTGGCCAACTGCTGAACAATTGGTTCCAAAGTCGTCTTAGTGGCGTCGGCGCTTTCCTGCAAGGACTTCAGCAGGACGGAAGCGTCGGAGAATAGTTTATCGACTTTTTCGGTCGCAGCCTCACAGGCTCGGGTGGAGGCGTCGATAGCAGCAGTCGCGGAGGCCATCGAATCATGTTGAGCCCTAGAGAAGGCATCAACGATTTTCTGAAGGGCAGCTTCAGAGAGAGAGGACTGCTGGTTGGAAGAGGAGGCGAGAAGTAGATCAACCTTCTCGTGAAGCTCTTTAAGATGCTTCTTTGTCACTGGAGCATCATCCTCCTCATCACTCTGAACTTGAAACGGACTATAGTAGACCGAATCAAAGTTCATGTTTTCCCCACCAAGATAAGTGTCGTCTCCATCAGAGGCATTTTCTGGAGATGGAGGGGGTGGTGAAGCTGGGGGTGTTGTGGTTGGGGTATGTTGAGTTTGAGTATTGGGTGGTGGTTGAGTTTGGGTAGGTTCGGTTGTATGTGTTTTGGTTTGTGGTGGTTCGGTTACGGGAGGGGTTTCGGTTACTGGTGGTGTTAAGGTGGCAGTTGTGAAAATGGGTGGTGGTATAGGCAAAGATGTTGGTGGAATAGTGGGGTTTATGGTGGGAATGGAAGTAGGAATAGTTGGTGGTGGTGAAGGAACTGGGGAATTATGAAGTTCCATCTCTGGGGTAGGGGACCGAGGTGGTGTGTTGCCTCGCTGAGGAGATTCGTCTCCTTGAGAGCCTTCAGAACCCGAACTCGCACCCTCAGAGTCACTGGAAGAAGAGGGAATTACAAGCTTTTGCTTCTGTTGAGTCTTCCTCCTCTTCGGCTTTGGGGACTGTGCAGCCTTCGGTTGTTTCCTCTTTTTGGGAGAAGGTCCCTTTGGAGCTTTGGACGCTTGCTTCCCTTTTTCAGCCTTTTTGCCCCTGTTGGTCGGTTTGTCTGCATCGTGAATCGACCTGAGCATATCCGGTGTCAGTTCCCTAGGACCAGTTTGCCTAAACTCCTTGATCGTCCGAATCAACCTGCTGTCAGATGGCACGCCGCCATACATTGTCTCCGGGATGGAGCCAATGAAAGAAAATTTCGATGCATCTGAGACGATGATCTTCTTGGTATGGAACGTACCAACAGAAGACATCGATGCACCGTCAGCAGTGGGAACATCAAACTTGTCCATGGCCCATCTTGTAATTAAGATCCAGAACCGGGCCAACGACACCTCAGAGTGTCGTGATGATGAAGAGAGGCTCTGGATGAGCTGTTGCCATAGGACCATCCCAAAGTCCAGATTAACCCCGTTGTAGATGGCATACATTATTGACAGAAAGAGGCGACTAGCACCGTCGGATCCTGAGCTCCGTTCCGACAAGCCCTTGAAGAGGACTGTGAACAAGCCGTTCCATTGAGGCGGCAAGCAGGACTTCTTGAATTTTGCGACAGAGGTTAGGACCTCTGTGTACCCCATGTTGTAAAACATGCTAAACAGCATCCCAACCGGAATCGTCTCCGGGTTTATTCTTGAAGGGTCAACAGCCAACCCTAGCATTGTGCATAACCGTTGTCGAGAAACGGATGTTTTGTGTTCAGCAATTTCAAAGAACACCCGTTCGACTGCCTTGTCGTAATAAGCAGTCGCGTAAACCTGCGATAGGGCCACCATGGGAACAGATTCGATTCTTGAGAGAGCGGTGGCTATTTGAGAGTACTTGAGGCACTCGATTATCGGCGACATGTAGGAGTCGTACGCCAATGGGTTGAGGTCAATAACCAGACATTGTTGTGGGCGGATTGGAAGGATCTGTGAAGTAGCATGAACAGAAGAGGATTCAGCCATTTTTGCAGGTACGAAGAAGATGATGAACAGGAAACTGTTTGGGAGTTTTTGCGCTTTGGAAATTTTGGAGGCAGTAAAGAGGTAAAAGGTGGTGTAGACGGCTTTTTATAGTGGGTGATAGGAGAGAGAAAAATCGTTTCAAATCTCTTATGGAAATACGAAATAGGTTCTTGAGTGACAGATGGATGACAGTTGGGGCGTGCGATGATCACGTAGGAGAGAGAATGTCAGGCTCCTAGGATCACGCCGCCCAACAAGCGTCGTTTCAGAGAGAAATAACGTTTCCATTTCCACACGCGCCTTTAATTCCAGAGTGATGACGCTTGGATATCGCACACGCGTCCATAAATGTCAGTAAAAGCACGGCCGTTTCACATTCACACGCGCCCACTTTTTACCGTCATTTGAATTTTAATCTTTTGAACTCCCGCCGAGTCAGCAACCTTTTCGTCTTATCCTTTTGAATGACAGCTTTTGAATAAATTACCCACGTGGATTGCTTTTGACCATAACTTCATAATTAACCACTGAGTAAAAATACAGCCTGTAAATAATTAGCAACGGAATTTGGGAAAGTCAAAGATTTTCGTGCAAAGAGTGTAAAAGAAAAAGAAATAAAGCAACTCTTTTAAGGATATTCTGTGATGTCAATAATGACATGAAACTGATGATCCCGAGCACGAATCTCTTCCTTCAAGGTCAAGAGAGACCGTAAAGTGTGAGTGTGGATTCCCGTTGAATTACGATCAAACATTTATTAAGAAATGTTGAAAGGCTTCTTTTAATTAGGTTAAATAAGGGTGGCTTTCGCTTTGATTCATCAATTCTGTTCTTGAAATAAGAAAGAAAGTGAACAAAGTACTTGTGAGACCGGTGTAGCCTGTTGAACAAGTAGGTAGGAATAAATTTTAAATTAGCTTGGGAAAGTAAGATATAAAATTTCAGAGAAAAAATTAAAATTGGATCCCAAGGGAAGAAATGTTATGGTGATTAACAATTTCATAGGAATCGCACAAAAGAAAATTTGAGATTTCATTAGGGTACATGCGTCAATCCGTTGGTGAAAACTTGAGCAAATTAATTGTTCACCGTCAAATCATTAGGGGTTGAATTTTAGGTTTCACTCAGCTCGTAGTGACACGAAGCTAAGATCATAAACACAGATGTTGTGTAACCATAAACCTCAGTGGTAATGTCTGAGAGTCTCAAGGGTTACGTTGATGAAACGAATGTAGTGGAGAAGATTTATGGAGATGGTGTAAGAAGATATAGTACCTCTGCTGCAAAAATAAGGACCAAGCAGGAAACTCTTAACTCATGTGAGAAAAGAGTGAGGTAGCTCACGATGAGAATAAATATGTTAGCCTTATTGGGAAGACAAGGTTTGTGTATACCAGGTCATGAAGGCTATTATTCAAAATATTATGAGGCTTAGGACACATACAGCAGCATGCTTCTATGGACACTTAAGTAATTCAGCAATGATATCCCCATAGACGAAAGAACACACAGGAAAATAAATAAAAAAAATATTTTTGGAGTTTTTGAGATTTATATAAAAAAAATAAAAAAAAATAAGTAAGAAAGAAAAAAATAAGACTTAAAAAAGAAACTTTGAAAAACCGAACCCGAACATTCGGTTGGTTTCGGTTGTAGAAAATTTTGAAAAACCGAACCCGAACCTTCGGTTAGGTTCGGTTTAGGAAAATTTTGAAAAACCAAACCCGAACCTTCGGTTGGTTTCGGTTCAACAAAATTTAGAAAAACCGAACCCGAACCTTCGGTAGGTTTCGGTTTTGAAAATTTTTGAGAAACCAAGGAAATTAGACATGCAAGAGAAAAATATTTTTTTTTAACACAGAAAAAATTGTACAAGAAATATACAACAGAGAAAAACTACCTTTGAAGTAATGAGTGAGTCAGATGGTTGAACCGAACCCGAACATTCGGTTGGTTTCGCTTCTTACGTTTGAGGTTGAGAGGTAGTGTGAGGTACTGACTCTGATTCCATCATACCTAGCCCTTGCAATATTTTATTGAATGATGCTTCAGGAAGAGCTTTGGTAAAGACGTCGGCCAGTTGATCAGTGGTTCTTACGAAGTGAACTTCGACGTTTCCATCTTCCACGTGATCTTTGATGAAGTGATACCTCAGTGCTATGTGTTTGGTTTTAGAGTGTTGCACTGGGTTATGACAGATCCTAATTGCACTTTCAGAGTCACAATATAGTAGGATCTTCTTCATATTGAGTCCATAGTCTCGAAGTTGACTTTGGATCCAAATCACTTGTGATGTGCAGCCACCAGTTGTGCTTTTACGGTCGAGTCCACATCCTCCAAGGTCAGCATCAGAATAAGCTTGAACGAAGAAGCCTGAATTGGATGGATACCATAGACCTAAGGAGGTGGTTCGCTTGAGATAGCGTAAGATGTTCTTCACTGCAAGCATGTGAGGTTCGCGTGGGTTTGCCTGAAATCGAGCACAGTAACACACAGAAAACATGATATCAGGCCTGCTAGCAGTTAGATACATCAGTGAGCCAATCATTTGGCGATAGAGAGTGATATCGACTGCCGGTTTGTCTAGAGATGGGGTAAGCTTGGTGCCGAATGCCATTGGGACTTTGACTTTTGAGTCTCCCATCATGCCAAACTTCGCTAGGAGAGTCTTTGTGTAAGCTTCCTGATTAATAAAGATGCCTTCGGGTCCCTGTCTTATGTTTAAACCAAGGAAAAAGTTAATAGGACCCATTGAGCTCATTTCAAACTTAGTCTCCATCAGCTTTCTGAATTCAGCTGTTAAGCTGGGATTCGTGGAGCCAAAGATGATGTCATCGACATAAATTTGAACTATCATAAGGTGGTTACCTTCCTTTTTGCGAAAGAAGGTTGGGTCAACCGAACCTTGTTTAAATTTAGACATCTTTAAAAATTTTGTAAGCGTTTCATACCAGGCTCTCGGAGCTTGTTTGAGGCCGTACACAGCTTTATCCAGAATATAGCAATGGTTTGGATACATTTCGTTCACGAACCCAGGAGGTTGCTCCACATACACAGTTTCTTCGAGTTCTCCATTGAGAAATGCACACTTGACGTCCATTTGGAAAACTTCAAAGTTTTTGTGAGCAGCATAAGCCATAAATATTCTAACAGATTCTAGCCTAGCTACTGGAGCGAAAGTCTCTTCATAGTCTATACCTTCCTCCTGACAGTATCCCTTGACCACCAGACGAGCCTTGTTCCTTATTACATTACCTTCCTTGTCCATTTTGTTCCTAAAAAACCCATTTGAGACCAACAACCGAAGCATCTGGAGGAGTTGGAATGAGGCGCCAGACTTTGTTCCTTTCAAATTCGTTCAGTTCGTCTTGCATTGCTTGAACCCAATCAGAGTGATCGAGGGCAGTGTTAACTGTCTTCGGTTCAACTTTAGATACAAATGAGTTAAACATACAGAACTCAACCTTAGAAAATAAGGATGTCTGTTTTGCCTTCAGTTGTGATCGGGTCAGAACCTTTTCAGATACATCACCAACTACTTGAGAGATAGGATGATCTCTGGTCCATTTGGTAAGAGGAGGGTAATTCGGATCAAAGGTTGGATCTAGTTCAGCGTTAATCATTTCTTCTGGCTCAGATTGGCTATCGTAATCAAGCGTCATATCATCATGCTCCCCCTCAATTGATGAGCTTTGAGAAACATGAGGTTCAGGGGTTTCTTGTGGTGCTGGATTTTCAGGCGTTGAAGCACCTTCGGTTGGAGAGGTACCTTCGGTTGGAGAAACACCTTCGGTTGGAGTTGTAGAATTAGGCTCCCCCTGGACTTGTGAGCTTGGCTCCCCCTCGACATGAGAACTTGGCTCCCCCTCGACTGAAGCATTGTTAGATGGAAAATCATCAGTAGTCGATCCTCCTTCATGCATTCTTCTTGCAGCGTCTTCGACAATCTTCTTCATGTGATCAACTTTGTTGTCTGCTGCACCTGCTTCTGAGAGAGAAGCTTTCTCCGGTTCGTCAAAGAGTTCCAGAAATTTATCATATAAGTTAGCGATCGAGACTGTGACTTGGCCAGTTTGAGGAAAGATTTCCCTAGCGGTGTCTTCTTTGGCCTGTAGCTTCTTGACATAGCTATCGTCAAAGGTCACGTAGTATGTCTCTTCAATCCTTCTCGAACGCTTGTTGAGGACCCTGTACGCCTTGGATGTGAGCGAGTAACCCAGAAAAATTCCCCCGTCGGCTTTGACATCAAACTTGTTGCGGTGTTCTTTAGAGTTAAAGATGAAACACCTTGAGCCGAACACATGGAAAAATTTCACATTGGGCTTTCTGTTGTTTAGAATCTCATATGGTGTGAGCGTGAATCTCTTGTTGAGATAGGACCTATTCTGTGTAAAACAAGCAGCAGAAATAGCGTCAGCCCAAAAATAAAGAGGTAAGGAGGCGAAACCTAGCATAGTTCGGGCAGCTTCACACAAAGATCGGTTTCGTCTTTCGACTATTCCGTTCTGTTGTGGTGTGTAGGGAGCTGAGAAATTGTGACTAATTCCCTTTTCTGCAAGAAACTCTTCAAACTCCCTGTTCTTGAATTCAAGACCATTGTCGCTCCTGATGTTGCGAACAACCTTCTTGAGCTGTACTTCAATTTGCTTGATAAACACTTTCAGCTTTTGAGTCGCTTCAGATTTGAGCTTTAGAAAGAACACCCATGTAAATCGTGAAAAGTCATCAACAATAACAAGAATATACTTGCTACCACCGATGCTTTCGATAGATGAAGGACCACACAAATCGATATGAAGTAATTTGAGTGGTTCAACAACTTTTGTGTTGATTACAGATGGGTGACTTTGACGACTCTGCTTCCCCATTTCGCATGCAGCACACAAATGCTCTCTGTCGAACTTGAGCAATGGAAGACCCCTAACATGACCTCCAGTGACAAGTCGGTTGATATCTTTAAAGTTGAGATGAGAGAGTCTTCGGTGCCACAACCAGCTTTCGTCGGATTGAGCTTTTGATAACAGGCATATGGCTGGGTTTCCTTTGATGGGTTTTATGTTTAGAGGAAACATTTCACCCTTTCGCTCTGACTTGAGAATCACTTTCTTAATCTTTTTCTCTATGATTTCAGAACCTTCATCATCGAATGAGACTTTGAGACCTGTACCTCCAACAAGCTGAGATACACTGATGAGGTTGTGTTGGAGTCCTTCCACATAAGCCACCTTCCTTATAGAAAAGTCCCCATTTGTTATCATTCCGTATCCCTTTATGGTGCGGAAAGAGTTATTTCCAAACTTGACGTTGCCACCATTTGCAAGAGATCTGTATTCCTTGAGCTCCTCTTTCCTCCCTGTCATGTGACGCGAGCAGCCACTATCGATGTACCATTCTTCGTCAAACTACTCGTCACTTATAACCTGCAAAAATTAGGCAGATTTAGGAACCCAAATTTCTTGGGTCCATGTTAGCTTTTCATGGGAACAGTAACAGTAAGAGAGATGTCAACTAGATATGTTTGTTTTATGAGAGTTGTTTCATCTTTCCTTTTAATAGTAAAAACTTTTATTTTGTTAGGATTGGGTGTGTTCGGTTTGGACTCTGGTTTGGATTCATTGCCCTTCTGCTTTCCCTTTTGTTCAGCTGACGGATGAGAACGGACAGAATTTGCTTTAGAGCAAGATGGAGATGAATTGGTAGACGAATTAGAAGAGGTAGAAGAAGTGGGTTTAGATGGAGATTGCTTCTTGACTGGAGATTCTAGGTGACCCTTTTGCTTTTGATCATTGGAGGGACTGACCTTAGAGTCTTGTTCTCTTTTGACTTCAGAACCGAACCTTTGCTTTCGGTTGGAATTGTCTTGTGAACCGAACCTTGGCTTTCGGTTGAAGTCTGTCTTGGAACCGAACCTTTGGTTTCGGTTGAAGTCTTTTTCAGAACCGAACCTTTGCCTTCGGTTGGTATTTTCTTGTGAACCGAACCTTGGCTTTCGGTTGTTGTGAGATGTAGGCTTTCCTACAGGATTGTTTTCATACTTCAGATTCTTGTCTTGGTGTGAGAAGTATGCATTCTGGGATTGCCAGAATTGTTTTCTTTCAGAAAGGTTCTTCCTGTATCTTTGGTTCCTTTCTTTCTTTCTATTCCTCATCTGCTTGGGTTGATGGTGAACATTAGCTTTCGTTTTCGTTTTCTCCTTGGCTGGTTCCTTTTGAACTGAAGGAGTTTTGCTTTGAGCCGACGGGGCAGAGGGAATATCTGAAGAAGTTCCACTTTGAGCTGAGGGAGTAGAGGGAATGTCTGAAGGAGTTTCACTTTGAGCTGAGGAATCGTCTTCTTTTGCTGATCTTTCATCCTCCTGAGGAATTTCTTTCGTACCACTGGTGCTTGGCTCATTGAAATTGTCCGGTTTATTCAAGGGTTCAGGTATGTATCTTCCTTTACTCATCCAGGAGGTTCTTTCAGATAAGCCAACGGTTTCGTTTGCATTATCTATTGGAGCTTCCCAGAAGAACTCATCGCAGCCATCAGCATTGTCCTCGTTTACAATAGCTGTGAGCTCTGCTGTTTGATGTTCGGTTACTCCTGTCACCTTGTATACTTGATTTGGAGTGGTCCGGACCTTTTGATACACAACTGCTTTCTCAACTAATATCGGGGACTTTTGTTGGGACAATCGAGCGAACTCCACTGAATTTTCAGAAATAAGATTCTTGTGGTTTTCAGGTTCGCTTTTAACAAATTCTGAGCAGTCAACCGTATCCTCTACAGAAATTTCACTCATGTTATCGTCCTCGTTAAGCTCAGATGCATTTTCAACATCAATTTTGTTTTCTGAGCTTACGTTGGCGTTTAAAGAGTCAAATTTGTGTATGGTTTCGGTTCTCAGTTTAAGTCTATCATTTTCATCCAAAAGATTTTTAAGCATGTCCTTGTGGTCCTTGGATTTAATGAAGGACTCAATTTTGTCCAGTCCATACATGTAGGTCGGATTGACATCATCAGACGATATCACACTCTCACAATTGTAGGCTTCGGCATCGATTTCATCCTCCTTAAACTCTAGGAAGGGCAAAATCATGCGATGGATCTTTTGGCCTATCTCACAATCCAAGTGAAGCTGAGTAATATTAGAATATAAACGCTTAGCTATTAAACAAAAAACATTCCGCTGTTTTAACAATTTTAAATTGTCTCTTTGCAAATAAATGTTTTTGTCTTTAACTTTAACTAATTCCGACTCCTTTAACTCGATCCACATTCTCCGCTCCTCACTCTTCGACGCCACCCTGCTTAATTGATCAGTTAGGTTAGAATTGGTGACTCGAGTTTGAGTTAAGCTGCTATCTAGATGAGAAATTCTAGTATTAACGTTTTTTAGTTCTTTCTCATATGATGATGGTGGTACTTTAGATGAAATAAAAACAGATTGTACCTTCTTTATCAGTTCATCAAGCTCATTGAACTGCTGGCTGAGTGGTTTGGCCGTAAAGCACATGTCCTCCTGCACCTTCGGTCCATCGCTTCCACCATCGGTGTTGTATCCCCTCATTTGAGATACGTCAGTCACCATGAAGCATCTTCCTCCACTGCTTTCCTCCTTAGCCACATAAGCCTTTCCATGGGTAGGCTTCCTCACTTCATCGTCTTCTGAGTCGGTAGACCAAACTTCCGTGCTACCAAACTCGTCATCATTAACCGAACCCTGCACAATAAGAGCATTAATAGAAGGGTTAGCGGTAGACTTCTTCTTTCTCAACTCATCCAGTCTCTTCTGCAACACAGCTTCCTCATCATTTCCATCATCCTTTTCAGCCATCTTCTTAAGAACACAGTCCTTAGCATAGTGGTTTTTCCCTCCACAGTAGAAACAGCTTACTCCGGAATCGCCATCCACCTTCGGTTCCTTCTTGGGCTCCTCAGCCTTCGGTTCATTGTTCACCTTTTCAGAGCTGTAACTCCTCTGCCAGTTTCGGTTTTTGTTGCTAGGGAATCTCTTCTTTATGAACCTCTTGGGATTGGACACCATCATGGCATAATCCTCAGACGTGAGGTCATATTCTTCCAAGTTGAGGTCTTCATCCTCCATCACAGCTTTACTTTTAGATAGGAGGGCCAACGAACCAAGACTCGAAACAACGTTCTTCTCTTGCAGCACAATCTTCTCTCGGGACTTGAGAATACCCACCAGTTTCGCCAAAGAGTATGATTTAAACTGCTCATGGGCTTTGACTGTGGAAACCACTGCTCTCCATTCAGACCTCAGTCCATTCAAGAAAGTAACTTTCTGTTCGATAAGCTTCCTTTCAATATCGTGTTTGATCATCTTGCTGAGAAGATGATTGAAGCGATCAAACGTCTGAGTTACTGTTTCTTCGACCCCTTGTCTGAATTCTCCAAACTCAGATAGAAGCAAAGTTTGGATAGAATGTTCAAGATCCTTGTCTGTAGAATACAGTTCACGAAGTCTATCCCAAACTTCCTTTGCCGTCGTGCATGAGCTAACTAATCTGAATGTGTCGGACTGAAGGGCGAATCTGATCAACCTTAACGCCTTAATATTGCACTGGAATTTGTCCTTTTCATCTTGTGCAATATCCTTCACATCCTTTAGCAGATCATTGTACTCCTTTTGTGTCTTAATGATTCTGGACATTGCAGAATGAGAAAATGGTCCATTGATGATAGCTTCCCATATGAGGTACCCATTATCCTCAGATCCAATCACGTAGTCTTCGAAGTGATGCCCCCATACTTCATAGTCATGGGTGTATAAGATTGGAATCTTTGTCGTCGAACCGATGCTGTTGGAAATATTAATAGGGTTTGATTGCATCTCGTCCATTATGATCGAAAAACCTGTTCAAAGATCAGACTTGTAATAATGCAGATTAGGGCAAAACAATAAATATCAAGATACGTCAATAATGAGATGACGGCTCAATAAATATTATTAATTGCGAAAAAACCCTAACTGTAACCTTTTCACAGAAAAGATGTGTATCGATTACACAGCCTCCTGCTCTGATACCAATTGAAGAGATTAAAATAACCTTTAATTTATGAAGATCGATTAGATCTTGAACAAGTATGTAAATATAAAACTGTAAGAATGCAGTAATAAGAACAAGACAAGATTGAATCAAACGAGTCGAATGATTAAACAAAATCCTCAGAAGAGCTCGATTAAGAACATCAACTGTAGAGGATTGGTAGGTTACAAGAACGATTAAAGAAACCTGGAAATTCTATCGTTAAGCTCTAAATCGTTTCAATCGTTAACCTAATATGCATGCAAGCATGAACTTATATACAATACATAAAAGGCTCTCGGTTGGACAGGCCTAACTCGGAATACAAAATAACTTATACTATCGAGCCCAAAAGA
Source organism: Lactuca sativa (assembly GCF_002870075.4). Taxonomy (NCBI): domain Eukaryota; kingdom Viridiplantae; phylum Streptophyta; class Magnoliopsida; order Asterales; family Asteraceae; genus Lactuca; species Lactuca sativa. The sequence goes on from NC_056631.2 coordinate 90,599,960, forward strand.
CGCAATCTTCAAAATAATCTTCAGGCCAACACAAGAAGACATCAAAACATGTTGCTTTGATATGGTTCATTTTCACGGGTGACAGAATACGGTAAATGTGATCGCGAACTAGTCTTCTTGATTAGTGGAAGAGTGCTCTCGAGACTAGCATGATTAAAGAGTTTTGGGTTTTGAAAAGAGAGAAAAGAGTGTTGATGGTTAAAGAAAGAGGTTCGATGTCGTATCTAGTTCTGATTTCGACTCCAACAAATTATGCGGTGTGGGAAGTCTCGGTCAAGTCAATTATGGATGAACACATCATATGGAGGACAGCCGAATCGAGGACATTCAATGGAAGAATCTCTCGAAATAGGATTGATCAACAAAGGTATTGATTTCAAGACAAATATGGAATAGTGAGACAACATGATGCAAACATTATGGTGGTGGAAGTTTAAATCAGGAGGGTTTGGATGTGGGCGAGGAAGAGGTCATGGATCCGGGAAAAGCCAAGATGTTAATGAACATATCCAACGGGAATCCATATGTAACATCCTGTTTGTATATAGTTATTTTATTTATTTATTTATAGCCCTAAAGCTGTAATAAATTAACGGAGTGTTCACCATAAGAAGTTAAAGGTTATAGTTTCCAAACAATGGGGTAATAATTTGAAACATTTGGACTAGATATGTAAAGATTTATGGAAACAGGGGCTGTATGGTAAATATTAGACTTAAACTAAAATGGGTTCTTGGTGGAAAGGTCTAAACTTGTTAAATGAATTATAAGTTTGAAAGAGACACGTGGACTTAAACCCGACATCCCCTTGTCTTCTCAGTTGAGTGAGCACGCAACAAACCCTAACCCTAAAGTATACCCAACTGCCACCGCTACATTTCTAGCCACCTCGAAACACAGTTGCACTTGTTACCGATGAAGATAAGGACCGATGGGAGGACGTCGTGACGGTTGGGGAGGTCAGAAAGAGCTGAAAGCTCGTGGCTGTTGCTTCCATTATTCAGTAAAGGCGTAAAGCCCCATCTTCTCCATTCTCTTCTGTTGCTACACCACAACCCACTTCCGTCACCGCACCGCTACATGCGGCTGTCACCTTGCTGTTACCTCCGACCGTTGTTTTCCAACAAGAAGGTGGTTGCGGTTGTGTTTATGTTACGTGTGTTTGTGTGTGTTGTTGTTGCGAGTTTGTGAAGGGTGTGTGTGGGTGTTGTTTGGCTGGAAAATAAAGAAAACCCACCATGGCAACCAATCATTGTGGCTGTCGCATTTTTGCCACCACTAGCCACCACCTTGGGTGGCTTTGTGCATATGTGCGTGTTGGATTGATGTTTCATGTGCACCAGAATGATTTTGATATTGTTTTGGCCTAAAATCAGAACTACCGCTATTAAAAAGTGGTGGCTGCCGCCTCCTGCCACCATAGACCGCCGTCAACCGCTTCTGCCCAAGGTGGCAGAGGGTGGTGCTTGTTTTGGGGAACCCTAATAAGCCCTTGCAACCCTAAAACCATTGAATTAGGAAACCTTATTTGGTACACAAGACCGTGAAACGTATTTGGGTTGTTGTTGGGATTATTATTGTAAGCCAATATTAATTAGGTCAAACTCTATTGGGTGATGCCTTAGCGGGTTAAGTAATGAACGGGTTAAGTGTCCTCGCTTAACCTTAATCTTCATTTTATGTTAAACCTTGGTTATTATTTTATGTGAGGATGTCACAGCTTTAAGTGACTATGGCCAACGATCGGGTATTAAATCAAGTATTTCCCTATAGGTGATTGGAAGTGAGTTGAAGCTAGTTGATTTCTTTGCTACTACTGTGATTACTTACATGCATATCTATGTGAGTTTCACCTCACTATACCCGTGGGTTGAAGGCACCAATGACGGCCCACTAGTTTTGGTTATCTTTAGTAGAAGGATGTCATAGGGAATGTATATAATCATGTAGGATAGATTGAGGACTCTAGATCTAGGCTCTTTTACATGTTCCTTGTTTGGTTGTGGTTCGAGAGTAAGATGACCTGCCTGGGTGTCTATCTCACCTCTGAGTATATACGGTTATTCATTCCTTGGATTTTTGGTATTTAGGATGTTGCTATGCAGTAGTGATCTGTAGATTTGTATGTTTACCTATACTTGTTGGTTATCATCTAGTAAAGTGACCTACGGACTGTATGTGGTCATGTAAGATAGTATGAGAACTCTTGATCTAGGGTTTCTTTCCCGTTCCTTAATTTTTTTGTGGCACTAGAGTAGGATCATCTGTTCAGGTGGTTATCTCACTTATGGTTACGCATGTCATGGAGAATAACTAGTAGCGCGTGAGTGTGTGGTGTGAGGACTAGTAGGTTGTAGTGAGTTGTATGATTGTTTTTTGCTTGTATTATGTGCCTACTTGATCCTGATTGTTTATATGTCGACATATGGTAGTGGTGGGTTGAGGCGATCCTGCTTTGTGTTGTAAGCAGTAGGCATGGAGGTTCAGGAAGAGCAGTTAAGTTGAGGCGGTAGGCCAACAAACCCTGGGTATTCCAGCCTGAAGGTTGAGTGGACCCGATGCATGCTTGTATGTTTATCATACGGGGTATTTTGGGGAAAATTCACTAAGCTTTGTGCTTAATCAGTTGTTTAGTATTTCAGGTATCATCGGTCATCATGGGAAGGCGAAGGCACACACATTCATCGTCAACGATGAAGATTTTGCGCTTTAATATTAATCTGATTTTAATAAATGGTTTTCTAATAAATGGTTTTCTTCAAGATGGATTTATAAATGGGAAACTCTACTTAAATAAAATGAAAATTTTTGGTTGTGAAAATGGGGCGTTACACCATGTTACATGTTACAAGTGTTGTGATAAATCAAAAGGGGTTTAGAGAATACTTTTGATGTGACCGAAGTGCAGATCGGGTATCCAGAAAAGGTCGAGACTCGAGATGGTTCGAAAAGACAAGATAAAGAAGTTGTTAGGAATGAAGATGTGCGAGATTCTAAATTAGGAGGGAAAATTTTGGATAATTAAGAATCTAGGATGAATTTTGTACTAACGGTATTTTGGGATTTTTTTTTTCATTTTAAAGGTTTTTTCGGTTAGTTTTGGAGTCTAATTAATTTAGTATATACAGGGTGTTATTAAGAAGTATTTTATTTTCAAATTTCCAATGGTTAGCAAGTAATATCCCATATTTTTTCTCAAACGCATTATTCCTTTGTTTCTCCTGTGTTACATCTACCTCCTGCAAATTTTATTGGGCATCAACGCATTACCTTGTCAATACCTTACAATTTTGTTAATGTAACTACCAACAAATTTAACTTTGATTTATGTTTGATTCTTTGTAATAATTTTTTTAATTATTTTGATTTTTTATTTTGTGTGTTTCACTTTCCGTCTCTACGTATGAGATGATGATAATTTAGGTTTGCTCAAATTATCTGAACATGCATTTTTACACGACTTAAATTGTAACGACGTAAATTTTTAAACAAATTTTTCATTTTAAAAATCACATAATTCTCATAACTCATTTCACAAAAATCTCATTTATTTAATTGTCATCACAACTCCATAATATTTTGATTAATAATCCAGGATCATCGAAATATAACTCTTTCTCTGGTGTGTACAATCAAGCTGGCGCCTTCACACGGCCATAAGAAAAACTTGAAACACATATCACATGACACGGTAAGCACGAGACTTAGTGAGTTCTCCATAATACCACACATATCTCAGTAGCCTCTCATGGCTATACTCAGATAAGACCCTCCGGTCGATGTGTCTCAGTGAGACCCTCCGATCCCAAAACTCGGGTGGACCCTCCGGTCCCAACTCAATAAACTCATAATAATGATAATAATACTTAGAAAAATCACAAAGACATAAGGCATAATATCACAATACACAGATAAGCACATAAGACAACTCGGTCACACAAGGATACCACTCATAGTAAGTATAGTGAGAAGACTCACCTCGAATGATGAACAACCCCTATAAACGTTGCTGCTATGCACCGACCTCTAACTTTGAGCCAAATCCGCAATTAACTCAATTAGGAACTAAGTCCAAACTATCACTCATTAGGTCATAAGGTATTCCACTAACCGGCCCATCAATAACCTAAAATCCATTGGGCCTACCAAGGCCCAATAATAAATGGGCTCTCCCGAGGCCCAACTCTCAAATCTAATTGGCAAGCCCAACTCAAGGGCGCAAAGCACATATACATATTCCTCTTGTCCAAAACTTTATTGCAACAAGCCCAAACCCTAGGCCCAACACTTAAGGCCCAAAATGAGACTTAACCCAAAAGTCCACAGTGAGGTTATGTAGGGCGTACCTCTCTTGGTACGCTTAGCGTACTCATGAATCCCGATTGGCCATCGGGGACATTGGGGCAGTATGCGGGACATACAGGAATTACGCTCAGCGTACTCCCCAGATTCACTCTTTCTACTCATTTGGTTTTCATCAATTAAGACATTAACTCAAATCTTAGATCTAGACTCCTTAATGACTCTTACTCCTTAAAGTCAGTGACTTTCAGTCTTTGCATGGCTGAGAAGGTCACAAACACCCAAAACACTCACTCGCTTATCTCAAAAAGCTCATAACTCATGCATGGCTTGATTCCAACGTCCAAGACCTCATTTTTATGGATCCTCTCCCCAAGAAACACTTTAAAGAATAATCATTAGGCTCTGGAGTGCAACAACTCATAAAGCTTCAAGCTTTGGGACCAAAAACCCTAAAATGGACAAAATCATGCATAAATCAATAGGATGGGAAATATTTGAGCTTCATACGTTCAAATGATGCTCCATCCACAGAAAAGCTCGGATCCAAAGCCTAGACTCCAACTCTATTCTCTTCCATGCTCCTTCTTGACTTCAAAAATCCCACAAGAACACTTATAAGCTCACAATAGACACTCAAGCTTAAAGAACAGGAATTAGGGTTTTGAGAGAGTCGAAATCTGGAAATGGTGGCTGGATATGAAGAGATAATGTTCCTTAAATGGGGACACTCCAAAATATTAGGGTTTCTTTCTGGACCTATTACACCCAGCGTACTAGGTGACTCCGCTTTAATTTCACGCACATGAGTATGCTTAGCGTACACACATGTACGCCCAGCGTACTCAGCTGCCACCTTTTCTCAAATAAGGGACTCATCCTGCCACAACTTCAAACTTCCACCGCTTCCTCGATATAACTTTGACTCCAATGAACCTCATACCCACAGAAAGGTGACGAGATGCCCTACGCTCCTAGCAACTCTTTGCAACCCTGATACTTCCTCATGCCCGGTTTACAGCCCACGAACCCTAATCACGGACGATCCAAGCAGGATGTTACAATTCTCCCCCACTTTAATTAGATTTCGGCCTCGAAATCGCTCCTTATCAACACGAAGATCGAACCTAAAACCCGCGAAGCACCACCAAAAGGGCCTCATATCATTCAACAATCTCCTCTGATGACACCTAGACCCAACAGGAACTCCCGACCCCGAAGAAGAACAAACCCTTATGCCGTTGTAGTATTCGGTCTGACTCTCCAGAAGTTTAAAACTCTAATGGTCTGTCTCCCTACCAGACCACCCTCGCAAAATGTCATCATGTTAACCGCTTATCGAATAACAGGCTCTAAGAACACTCTACCAACTCTGATTCTCTAATTGGTTCCGGTTGAACTTAGGAGGAACTAAAAGGTCATAACCCACTAAGGACCCACCGCGTGAACAACTATCTAAACTCTTCTGAAGGAATGATCCTCAAAACTCTGCCCTCAGGCACAAGAAAATGGTCAAGTCAGCCCGAAATGATCCTCTGATACTCTTAAACATAAGCCCCAACTTTTCTCAATAGTCCCTTTTAACACTGACCACCAGGTCGACTCTGACCCAAAAGTTGAACCTCCAAAGGTTACCCACTCCACCCCTAATAAAATGACTTACCGAGTTTCACCTCCCAATAACTATCTCGGCTCATAGTGACACACAAGTCACGAAGTTCGCATTACCCCATGCAAATACTACAACCCCACCTGAAATCGTCTCACTTCCGACCACTGTCGTCTACCACCTACTGGTTCCCTGCATCTCGTGGTACTCCTCATACCAACGAAACCGACCCACTCCGGCCTAAGACATCAGATGGAGGTCATTACCCCCCTCAAAATGAAACCAATCCACGAATCCGAAACCTTATCTCACCTATTCAATACACGAATAGATCCCGACTCGAGCATCGAGAGTCTGATTCAATAGCAGAATTGGAACCACTCATTTCCAATCTGGTACTCAACTCATGACCCAAAATTCACGGATTTATGCACACACCATCTCTTTAATTCCTTCTGATTACGATAATCCCTCCTCATCCCAGGGATACAATGATTCCCACCCGACACGGAGACCCCCGTCTCACCCCTGGTTCGGCAACCAGGCTTCCGAAGACTCAAGTGGTAAGGCTACCCAAGCCTAAGAACTCCTCTGCGTCATACTCTGACTACTGAATACTACAACTCCTCACAGTATCACAGCACCCTCTCACTATCCAGTGAATAGTACGGCTCCCCGTAGTATCACGACACTCTATCCCACTGACTCATGGATGCTACGGCTCTCCGTAGTCTTACAACACTCTCTCGCTCACTGACTCACTATGGGCTCACTCCATGATTTCTCCTGATAATCCCAAGCGAATACTCCCCACTCGAATCATTTCTCTCTTATCCCCCCATAATCTCATCATCAAGACATCACCACACTAAGTTCACCGACTCATGCTCTGCAGCTCAACATAGATAGGTGCTTACACCCACCCAGCTTATGCACCACCACTTCTGATGTAAGTTCTCGCAGGCAAGGCACTAGTCTCAGCACATATACACCCTTAGACAGTCTCATTCCAGCGACAATTAGCTGATGGGTTCCCACTCGAACAAAATCACTCGGTACTCCAATCGCCATCTCACAACTCGAGTCCTAACATGACCAAAAATTAGGACATCATACTCAGGTACCTCGGTACACCATCATAGCATCTCACGTGGTCTTGCCTTAACCACTGATCTTCCACCTACATAACTCGAAAACCTCAAAATACTCCCATTTCCCAATTGAAACACATAGGAATCGTCAATAACTGAATACACATTAACAAAATCTGAAGATCCACCCTTTCCTGATCAGCGCCCATATGAACTACTCATACCGACGCTGAAATTGGTTGACAATTCAACTCCTGCCCCTTCTGGAGTATAGATCACAATCTATACCTATACCTGCAAATCTCAGGTATTGCACCCTGAACTCAGCGATCCAACCGCCTAGAACTCAACATTTGCAAACCTGAAAAATCTCTAGCTATAATAAATCCTCTGATCAACGGCCACCTGTCGTGGATTCTCTCATCCCTCCTTAAGCTCATACTCATACATCATCCTACCTCGCACCTTGCCACATCCACCAATATCCCAGGTTCATATGTCCGCACCGCAGATCTCCATAATCAGTTCTCTAACTGCACTTGAACGAATTTTTGATCTTCTCAATTGACTACCCAGTTCTCCCCCACTCAGGGTTCAAACCATTACCAGTAGGCATACCAACAATTTACTCCATAGCCTGTTCCACCAGGTACATCACACTTGACTCTTGGAACATACCACATAAACACTCAATGATCTTCCCAATGGAAACCAAGCAACTCCAAATATCCTGTAACTCAAACAAAAACATCAAAATCCTCCCAACGTGACTGCCTCTAGTCACCTCGAAACCTCAGACCGATATATCGTCGGACACCTCAACTGTTCTGAAATAATATTGACCCTCGGTCCAGAAATAATGCAATATCACACATCTCATCTCTGACTCCTCAAATAGCCTCCCAACACGGGAATCATCATCAAAGCACGAGACCTCACTCTCACAGCCAATACACAACATAACAACGAGGTCCTCCACCCCGAAATATTCCTCTTAACCACCTGAAACTGCTACCAAAATCATGCCACACTCATAAGGGCACCTTCCTGGGTCTCCTCCATCTCAGTCCCCACAATGACCCCATAATACAAGAAATACCTCACAGCAGACATACTGCCTAAATTCTCTGGTGAAAAGGTCACCACCATAAGCTACCCCCATGGGGTTTACCTCCAAACTCAGACACCAAAAACTCGATATCCCTTTTGCTTCTCCCAGCATACGGGGACAACGCACCCTTTCCACAGAATGTGACATCTCATCCATCAGCCGATGGCTCAGCTCAGACCTCAATCTTCCAATAAGCATGATCTCTACGCATCCATGAGCCTTGTGACTCCAACTGGCATCTCACCAATAAAATCTCTCGGAAGCTAACTCGATTTCCCTCTCAAGGTATACTCCATTAAAACGTGCTCGACATGGCCCTCTGGCCCCACACTCTATCATCTGATCTAAGTCTAATCAACCACAACGGGACAACTGATAAAACCAAAAGCACTAACCGCTACGAATCATGGTACTCGAACCATGGGATCACCTATCAATCTGCTACTTACAACCTCTGGAATTCTCCCTATATCGAATATGGGTCCTCTGCTTTCAGTAGTACGGGCCCATACTACCTGCCACATCTACCCATACTTTCCACACGGACCATCCCAGATTTCCTAAGTAGTTGCTCAACCTTCTCGATCACCAATCCCGATATACTTGGTCGCTACACATCGAATACTCTCCTCTATCAGCATACTCATCTGACTACGGACACTCCCTATGCTCTTCCTAGGTTCTCACACCTCTCTGCTAGCAGCTGTGGAAGAACTCCTTATGATGCCAGCCATCTACCTCCTGAATATCGTCATATTCACTTAGTAGCTGACTCCCATCATGAAGAGTTCCACAAAGCACAAAGCAAGCAGCATTCATGCATTGAATAATCTCTACCAACACGTAAAACCACTCTAGGTTACAACTCTATTTGCTCTACTCGCTCTCAAAAGGTATCACCGAATTCAAGTAGCCCTACCTCTCGCAGGTATCTAACTACTCCCTCAGCAGGCTCCCCTAATGCTCATCTAGGTATCTCTCCTAGATTTACTCCTCTGCTCAAAGCTCTCTCTAAAAGATTCTTGTTAGATACTCTTACTCCGCACATACTCAAAGCACATCACATATAGCAACAATTCCTAGGCTAAGGCATCAAAAATCAAACATCTCTAGCCCTAATATATGAAATACCTAGCCTATCTTCTAGCATACATCACTAATATCTCAAAAAGAACTCATAACACAAACAAATAAGTAAGGGTATTTTGGGAAATCACCATTCGGGCTCTGGCTGATTGTACACACTGCTTTTTCTCGTTTTCTCTTAGAAACTCTTGCTCGTTTTAGAAAATCATTTCTTTTGAAATTTTTTTCAAAAATCCCCAGTTTGAGTCCAGACATACCCGAAGGTGCATCCGAATCCCTCAAACCAAGGCTCTGATACTAACTTGTAACGACGTACATTTCAAACAAATTTTTTATTTTAAAAATCACATAATTCTCATAACACGTTTCACAAAAATCTCATTTATTTAATTTACATCACAACTCCAAAATTGTTTGATTAATAATCCAGGATCCTTGAAATATAACTCTTTCTCTGGTGTGTACAATCAAGCTGACGCCTTCCCGCAGTCTTAAGAAAAACCTGAAACACATATCACATAACACGGTAAGCACGAAGCTTAGTGAGTTCCCCAAAATACCACACATATCTCAGTAGCCTCTCACTGCTATACTCAGATCAGACCCTCCGGTCAATGTGTCTCAGTGGGACCCTCCGGTCCCAAAACTCGGGTGGACCCTCCGGTCTCAACTAAATAAACTCATAATAATAATAATAATAATAATAATAATAATAATAATAATAATAATAATAATAATAATAATAATAATAATACTTAACATAAATCACAAAGACATAATGCAGAACATCACAATACACAGATAAGCACATAAGACAACTCAATCACACAAGGATACCACTCATGGTAAGTATAGTTAGAAGACTCACCTCAAATGATGAACAACCCCTATAAACGCTGCTGCGACGCACCAACCTCTAACTTTGAGCCAAATCCACAATTAACCCAATTAGGAATTAAGTCCAAACTTTCACTCGTTAGATCATAAGGTAGACCACTAACCGGCCCATCAATAACCTAAAACCCATTGGGCCCACCAAGGCCCAATAATAAATGGGCTCTCCCAAGGCCCAATACTCAAATCTAATGGCAAGCCCAACTCAAGGGCCCAAAGCACATATACATATTCCTCTGGTCCAAAACTTTATTGCAACAAGCCCAAACTCTAGGCCCAACACTCAAGGCCCAAAATGAGACTTAGCCCAAAAGTTCATAATGAGGTTACGCATGGTGTACCTCTCTTGGTACGCTCAGTGTACTCAAGAATCCAGATTGGCCATCGGGGGTACCGGGGAAGTACGCGGGATGTACAGGAATTACGCTCAACGTACTCCCCATATTCACTCTTTCTACTCATTTGGTCTTAATCAATTAAGACATCAACTCAAATCCTTGATATGGACTCTCTAATGGCTCTTCTCCATAAAGTCAGTGACTTTCAGTCTTTGCATGGCTGAGAAGGTCACAAACACCCAAAACACTCACTCTCTTATCCCAAAAAGCTCATAACTCATGCATGGCTTGATTCCAACGTCCAAGACCGCATTTTTATGGATCCTCTCCACTAGAAACACTTTAAATGACAAAAATTAGGCTCTGGAGTGCAACAACTGATAAAGCTTCAAGCTTTGGGACCAAAAACCCTTAAATGGACCAAATCATGCACAAATCAAAAGGATGGGAAAGATTTGAGCTTTATAACTTCAAATGATGCTCCATCCACAAAAAGTTCAGATCCAACGCCTAGACTTCAACTCTATTCTCTTCCGTGCTCCTTCTTCACTCCAAAAATCCCCCAAGAACACTTATAAGCTCATAATAGACACTCAAGCTCAAAGAACAGGAATTAGGGTTTTGAGAGAGTTGAAATCTGGAAATGGTGGCTGGATATGAAGACATAATGTTCCTTAAATAGGGCACTCCAAAATATTTGGGTTTCTTTCTGGACCTAGTATACCGAGCGTACCCTCTGGTACGCCTAGCGTACTGGGTGACTCCGCTTTAATTTCACGCACATGAGTACGCTAAGCGTACACACATGTACACCCAGCGTACTCTGATGCCACCTTTCTCAAATAAGGGACTCATCCTGCCACAACTTCAAACTTTCATCGCTTCCTCGATATAACTCTGATTCCAATGAACCTCATACCCACGGAAAGGTGATGAGTTGCACTATGCTCCTAGCAACTCGTCGTAACCCCGAGACTTCCTCATGCCCGGTTTGCAGCCCACGAACCCTAATCATGGACGATCCAAGCAGGATGTTACAATTCTCCCCCACTTGAATTAGATTTCGACCTCGAAATCGTTCCTTATCAACACAAAAATCGAACCCAAAACCTGCGAAGCACCACCAAAAGGGCCTCATATCATCCAACAGTTTCTTCCAGAGACACATGGGCCCAACAGAAACTCCCGACCCCGAAAAAGAACAAACCCTTTTGCCGCTGCAGTACTCGGTCTGACTCTCTGGAACTTGAAAACTCTGATGGTTTGTCTCCCTGCCACACCACCATTACAAAATGTCATCATGTTAAACGCTTATTGAATAACAAGCTCTAAGAACACTCTACCAACTCTAATTCTCTAATCGGTTCCGGTCGAACTCAGGAGGAACCGAAAGGTCATAACCCACTATGGACCCACCGCATGAACAACTATCAGAACTCTTCTGAAGGAATGGTCCTCAAAACTCTGTCCTCAGGCACGAGAAAATGGTCAAGTTAGCCCGAAACGATCCTCTGATACTCTTAAACATAAGGCCCAACTTTTCTCAATTGTCCCTTTTAACACTAAGCACCAAGTCAACTCCGGCCTAGAAGTTGAACCTCCAAAGGTTACCCACTACACGCCCAATAAAACGACTTACTGGCCTTCACCTCCAAAGGTTACCCACTGCAGCCCACGAACCCTAATCACAGACGATCCGAAGCAGGGTGTTACATAAATATTAAAAAGATCAAGTAATTTAGCTATTATCATGTTTCAATTGCTTATTTATAGGTTGAATTTGATATAGTAGTTTAAGACTTCAAGGTAGTATGATCTCTGGCGAGGCTTTGTTACTCAGTTGTGCTCTGCACAACAACAATTAGGAAATAGAAGGTGATGATCGATCATAGTGAGAACTGGAACTGGAACAGTGGTCATCGTAGTTTGAGCTAGGTATCTCGTATGCATGTATGTGTGTGTAAAAGGGGATGAAGGTGGGTTTATTAGAGAGAAAGACTCATAATAATCCCACATGTCAAAGTGGGCAACCATGTGTCGGCTATATCATGATGTCTGGACATCCACATCTTCTCTAATGATTGTGTGGCATAGTGGATAAGTTACTGTAGGTTAGAGGGATGAAATAGCAAGTCGACATCTACTTTGTTCCCACATAAAGCACGAAAATAACTTAAGGAACTGAATGGGCAAATCTGAAACACATAGTAGGGCTAATGTGTCGTTTTCCCTTATATTTATGAATTAATAACTACCATCTTTTTTTTCTTCTGTGAGTTATTTGTGATTTATTTTTGTGATTTGAGCATTTGTTAACCCAGCAAGCACCAATCGCCAAGTTGTTGGATTTTGTTTATGAACTCGGTCGTATTAAAGTCTTGTTGAACTTATGAGTACTAGTTACAGCCCAATGCATGTCAAATTCAGTATAAGATCGTGAGAGTAGTATAAAAATGAAGAATATAAGATGTTATTATAGACATATATGTTGCTCTTTCTTACATGTGGCCCTTTCGTTTTTTTCTGTCCATTTTCCCAAGTCCGTTGTGATTTTCTCATTTTCTTTTTGAATATAATTTTTCAGTAAATTACTATATACCCTATCCAAATATTCCGAATGTTACATATGCCTATCTGTCTATCGATCCCACAACATAGACTCACTTGTTCGAGACTTTCCACTTGTTGGAAAATTGGTGTTAACCAATTTATAGAAATGAGTTTTTCCCATTTTTTTAACACCTCCAAAAATGGATTTATATGAATGAGAAATTAATCCTTAAATTAAGGGTGTTGGAAGAAGTAAATAAAAGAGTTTAATGGTTGGGAGTAAGAAAAGAAAAGTTTAGGGACATTTCTTGCAAATATTTCTTTCCTTTGTAATTGAAATTGTAATTAATATTGCAATTTAATTACATATTAACACACATTAATTTTGTGATTAATAGATGTGTTTAAATAGGAGGTTATAGAATGTGTAACATAAATACTACCAATATACAACCATTTGAGGAGACCAATAAGAATACAAAAACTCTCTTATTCTCCATTTCATTTTCTTAGTTTTCTTGCTGAATTAAAGGTAGAATCCAAGCCTAATGAGGGTTCGAGTGGTCTAGAATAGGCTTGACAATCGTGTCGTATTCGGGTTGGCGTGTCGCGGGTTAGCGGGTCAAAATATGCCAACCCAAACACGACCCATTTAAATATACAGGTCACGGGTTGGTGGGTCACGACTTGGCAGGTTTGGAACATAAACTCATATATGACCCGCCAACCCATTTATTTATATGGGTTCACAAGTTGGCAGGTTCGTGGTTCAGATTCCATAAATAAAATTGACAATTAAACATGAATAAATTCTTGATGGTTGATGCAATCATATCCAAATTTTAGACACTTAAGTCTTAAACATCCAAATAAAATTTAAAAACATTCATACAAACATGTTCAAACTAAACATTAATACAAACATAGATAATTAAAGTGCTAAAGTAATAGCCACAATTCCCAATATTTTCTCCCAAAAAACAAAGTCAATTCTCCAACACCATATCGATACCTGATTTCCATCACATAGTAACATAGGGGATAGTGGGACTGTGGGAGGACTGGACGTCTGGAAGAGGGAGATATGCTGATACGCGATTTGATTTTGAGATTATTATTTATGACAAATGGGCAAAATGGTTACAAACTTAGCCTTACAGGTTACGACTTACGACCTTAGGTCATCCACCGCGAGTCAAAATGTCAAAACAGTCAAATGGTTTATGAATCAACGGGATATACTATATAATACATATTAAATATTAATACTTTATACATAAATACATTTAAAAATAAAATAATTTTTTTTATTAAAAATATAAACGGGTTAGCGGGTCAACCCGTTTATTTTCTGAGAAACTCATATATTACCAGTTTAATAAACGGGTTGGCGGGTTGAAAAACTCAACCCAAACCCATTTATTTCGTGTCATGTTGCGGTTCGTGTTGCGTGACGTGTCGAGAATTTTCAGCCCTAGTCTAAAATAACCACTTCTAGTTGTTGTATTCTAGGAAACAAACACCCGATAGCGGGCGGATTTGTTTTAAGGACAATGTGTTAAACACATGCCTCAACTTTTTCCTATTTCTTGTTTGTTTTCGTAAATTACCGGAATATTATTCCTACAATCTTCAAACATATTCGTTTGTACGAAACGAACTAGAAATCGGAAACTATTTACTTTCATTATTTTGATATTGCATAATTTTCATAAGAAAAAATGGATTTTTTTTTTCTGTTTTTGAAGCATCTTTGGTCATTAAGTCATTAATACATGTATTTGTTTTTAAGCATCGAATTTTCCAGCTTTGGTACTAATTCTATTAAGTACCTAATGGGTTAAGAAGCTAGCTTAACTCAAAAACACAATTTAGGTGTTGCTGTGAAATGCTCTAATTTGTCCCAATATTTTAAAAATCATAACTTAATCATAGCTGCTCATTTTTGGTTGAAACGTTTGTATATGAGTCTACTTTGTTTCATTAGTTTTGGCCGAAAGCTGTAAACAACTCTAACTAGGGTGAAAAATACAATTTTCACTGACTGGTTAGATTTTAACAGCTATGATACATAGTTTTGTAAAATTCATAATAAATTGTAGAAAAATCGTGTGCACTTGTGCAAGTAGTCCATGGAAAGCTAAGAGACAGGGCTACTGGATTATGAAATTAGATTGCATTTTTGACAGTTTTAAGTGGGGCTAAAGCAGTCGTGAACAAACTGCATTGTTTTGTGAAAAACAAAAATGATTTATTTAGTCAAAAACGACTTCAATTTGATGTGAAACAGCTTTGGAAATCAGAAAACAACTTGGTTTTACTTAAAAACATCACATTTTAAATATTTTTGTTGAAATAAAACAACAGATTTTCCGATATCATAATTTATGCATCAGTTTTCTGCATGAGAAATCAAATTTTAGAATTTTTGCATCAGAAATCAAGTTTCATAATTGTTCAAATACATATTTTTAATTATGTTGAGTTTTGTCCAAGCAAGAGGCAAACATATTTTTTGGAAATTAGAATTCTAAACATTTATATTTAGGGTATAAATGATTTTAGAAATATCACCATCCAAAGTGGAACGATTTCCGAAGTAAACTCTATGGATGCTAAATCCATTGAGTGATGGATTGATATGGGTGCTACATGCCATGTGTGCTCAAAGAGGGAGTAACTAAATAATTATAAGGTTGTCCAAGTTGAGGCAAAAATTTATTCTTGAAATTGTGATTCTAAACACTTAACTTTGGTGTTTAAAACATTCCAGAAATGGTATCACTTAGAAAAGAGCTGACACTTAATGATGTGTTGTATGTTCCATTAATTAGGAAGAACTTAGTGTTTGGATGGTTGTTCAACAAACATGGATTTTGTTTGGTGTTTGAGTCCAATAAGTTTGTACTAACTTAAAATGGTATGTTTGTAGGCAAGTGTTATGCGCATGGCAGAATGTTTAATTTCCATGTAATGGCTAATAGGCCTAATTTCAGTGAGTTGGATAAATCTTCTGCTTACTTGCTTAAACCCTCTAATGTGTGGCATGCTAGACATGGATATGTTAATTTTGACACATTAAGACGGTTAATCAAACTTGAAAACATAATATAAGTCAAAAAATTGATGCAACACATGTGTTGAATCAAAGTTAATACACCAAACATTCAAGTCCATTGAAAGGAAAACTAAACCCTATGGATTGATTCATACAAATGTGTGTGATATGAAGTCAAATTCATGTAAATGTGGAAATAAGTACTTCCCGACTTTTATTGACGATTACACTAAACTTTGCTATGTAAATTTACTTAAAAGTAAAGATTACACAATATGCAAGTTTAAAGTGTATAAAACGGAAGTTGACAACCAATTCAATGAAAAGATTAAAAGTACTAAAAAGTGCTAGTGGATGTGAATATATCACCATTTAAAGAATTGTGTCACAGAAAGGAAAAATCGTATCTTAAAAGATATGTCATGTTGATAAGTTATGTTTTCCCCGGTGAATGTGGGGGTAACTATCTTATAAGCTAACTACCATACAAGTTATGGTTGGATATAAAACAATCTTACAAATACATTCAAATGTGGGGGTGTCTCGCAAAGGTTTTATACCTAACCCCAAGGTTGTAAGGATTGGACACTAGATTGTTGGTTGCATCTTTATTGGTTATGCACAAAACAATAGTAGTTCTTACTGTTTTCCTCTATATGAGTCTAAAATGTTGGAGATTCATAAAGGCATGCTAATGGAATCGGAAAATGCAAATGTGTTTTTTATGTTTTGATAGGTGCTCCAAAAGAATTGGGTATAACAAATTTTCTCATGAAGAAGAATTGGAGGAAAAAATTTAGCCTCATCGGAGTAAAAGGGCACGATTTGAGAAATCATTTGGAAATGATTCTTACAATTATATGGTTTAAGAGAGCCTCAAACTTTCAAAGAGGAATTAACAGTGAAATAGATTCCTAAGAAAGGCCTCAATGGAGGGAGGCAATTAAAAGAGAAATGAATTTTGTCTTGAAAAATCACATGAAATGACCCAAAATACGACCCAAAATTTTTCGTTTAAATAATACTAAGGTTATCAACGATCTATAATATATCATAAAATCGTACGTCATAAATCCCAAAAAGTTATAATAGAGGTGTCATAATAAAAGAACTGTAACAACATATCATAGCATATGAAATAAACTCCCATGACAAAAGCTGAAGTTGTGGTGTGTGGAATGCCATCATCCCGAGCCCTTCCTTTTGCTTGCGGGAGTACCTGAAACCGAAACTGAAACTGTAAGCACAAAGCTTAGTGAGTTCCCCCAGACTACCACATACCATACAATCATATAAACACATATTGGGCCTTGCCCACTGCATCGGACTGAAGTCCGGAAACTGCATCGGACCGAAGTCCAGAACTAACTAGGGCCTTGCCCTCTGCATAGGACCAAAGTCCGAAAACTGCATTGGACCGAAGTCCGGAACTGACTGGGACCTTGTCCCTTGCATCGGACCGAAGTCCAGAACTAACTGCATCGGATCGAAATCCGGAACTGACTGGGACCTTGTCCCCTGCATCGGACTGAAGTCCGGAAATTGACTGAGCATAACATAGCATAGCATAAACATATCAACTAGCATAAACACATATACTGCACACTGCATCGGACCGAAGTCCGGAACAAATAACACAAAGACATGCTTGAATCACAAAGACATCAAGCACACTGAACTTCTGCATCGGACCAAAGTCTGGAACTGACTGCTAACTAGACGAGCCGACATTATGGCCATAGACCCGTTCCTACTGGAAGGAAAACTCACCTCTAGTGCTGACTGCTGTGATGCTAACTCTAAAAGTGGCTGACCGCCGCTACGGAACTGTTCGACTATAATTTCCAAAAACACTAGATCAGTTACTGGTAAATGCTCTTAGGATCGAATGACTATATTACCCCTGGTCAAAGTCAACTTCCAGTTGACCAGACTCGCCTAGTCCCTCCTTTACTAACTTTGACTTTAACTCACCGATCCCCTTTCCCACTCACTGATTTACTCTGAACTCACAACTCGAAGGGAAAACGGGGAATTGCGACTCGACTCGTCGAGTCCGAAGAACAACTCGCCGATTCCTATCACAGATTCCATGGAATCGAATTCTAATCCATTCCAGGGCCTCTAACTCGTAGATCTGAGCCCTTGGGACCATCTGAACACGTAAAGTTGCTGACTTTACGTGTAACTACGAAGGAATGAAGCCATTTCACTCAAACACTACTTTTCTTGGGAAAAACTCATCCGACTCGCCGAGTTGTAGAACAACTCATCGAGTCTAAGGCAATCTTCACCGGACTCGCCGAGTTGCTCATCCAACTCGTCGAGTCCAAGGCTATCTTCATACGACTCGCCGAGTCAAGCTTGTGACTCGCCGAGTCCATTCAGTCCCTTTTCCATACAGGCCTGATTTGAGCCATGCAGCGGCTCTAAGTCACAGATCCATGCTTATAGGGCATGCTTATCACGTAAAGTTGCAAACTTTACGTGCATGCATGGCTTTAAAGGCTTCAAATGCCAACTCTAAGCTCTTAATGGGGTTCCAAGCTCAAGAGGGACTTCAATCACGACCATAACTGAAACTTTACACTTCTAGAATGCAATGAGAGTCCAGATCTGAAGTTTTCATCCAAGGAGAGTCCATATCTCAAGTTTTGAATCATAAAAGGCTCCAAAGAAGGCATAACAAGCATAAAGGAGGTTATAATAGAGGAATGCACAAGGTCATAACTTCATTACCAGAATAAAGAACAGATGTAAGCTAACTCCTGGATCTTCCTTCCCTTCTATGGACCTTCTTTCCTTCCCAAAGCTTCCAAGCTATCACAAGCACACTCAACTCAACAATGGGGCTAGGATTTACAGGCGAAATGTTCTGAGAGTGATAGAGGTGAGGTTGGGGGCACATAAGTGTGTTTAAATAGGGTGCAAACCCTTAAAATTAGGGCTTCATCTAGACAGGCGGACTCGCCAAGTCCAGCGTATGGACTCGTCGAGTAGCCAGCTCAAAACGCGTGATCGTCCCGTCTCTACTCGACGAGTCGGGCTACAGACTCGTCGAGTACCCCTTCAGAAATGAAAATATTTTATTTGAATTACATACCAGAAATGGGGCGTTACATCACACATGGGAGCTAGTGGATATACATATAGGATGTAAACCACTAGGTTATAAATGGACTTTCAAGAGAAAAATGAAAGAATATAGATCCAAAGAATATAAGAATCAGTTAGAACATAATGGTCTATGATTTCAACAGAAATATGCACTGATTTATTGTTTGGAAATTTAGAATCCAATGATACTTCTATACTCCAAGAAACTATGTCCATCAAATCCAATAATATTGGTTGGAATTCATCAAAACAAGATAAAGATTTGATGAATATTAAGATATTCAACATGAATTTGAAAGGACTATGAATGGAAATATGATTATTCTAAGTTTGGAATCAAATGATCATTTCTTAAAAGATCGTATTGGATTAAGTTGTAAAAAAACTAATAATGGTTCTATCATTTGAACTATTGAGTTTGAGAAATCATTGCGATTTAGTGGGTTTCCAAATGAGAAGTAAGAGCTCATGACATATTTGAAATATATGTTTGGATTATAAACATAAGAATGTCTTGATTAATTTCATGCTCTCATAATTATACAACTTCTCGAAATTTGGAGGTATATCATTCTGATATGAAACTAAAACTTTTAAACATAGTTTTAGAAGTATAAATCTACAAGGAACTACCAAGCAATTATCTTACCCGAGGGAGAGCAACAAAATGTGCGAGTAGTAAAGTCATTATACGATTAAAGCAAGCTTTGGAACAACGGGTAACAAAAGTTTGAATATGTCGTTCAACATCAATGGATGTGATGAAATAGATCCATATAAATGGCATTCTACTTTATGAAATAGTCCTTGAGATATGATGCCTAAAGAATTTTACATGTATGGAATATTCATAATTACATCTGGCCAATGTTATTATGAATTCACAAATAGATGTAGTACATATGCTTATCATATTATGTTGACACAATTAAGCATATTCAATAGTGGTAACTATGGTGTAGTTATAACCATATTGATAACGGTTAACATTTTTTGGAAAATATAGGAGAAAAAATTTGCAAGTTTATCCAAGGTTGGACAATAAACTAAAGGGCTTTGTAAGTTCTTGGGAGACGTCCTATGATGAGCCAATAACTCCTATATATGTACATGATGATGTAAATAATGGTGAGTTTAGATATATTTGTCAGAGACATAACAATATTCAACAACGACTCTCAAGATGAATTATCTTTAATGACTACATAAAGTCAAAATAAGATTGCGGATCCACTAACGAAATGCTTGGAATGAGAGGTTGTTATGAGGAATGGGACTAAAACCCATAGATTAATAAATTATTGCGAAGGAAAACCCAACCTAATTGACTAGATATCCCAAGATATAGGTTCAATGGGACAACCTACTTGCATATAACATTTGTGAATCACTGTGGGGGTTAACCCCAACCCATTCCTAAAATAAAGAGTGATGCAGGTTAAGCTTATAGTCGAATATGATAAGTTGGAAATCATCATGCATTAGCTTTTAATGGTTATGATGGAATCACCTATGTGAGAGAGAAGTGGGGTTGCTTCAAATGGAATTGTATGGGCACAATCCTAAGAGCTCTTACAGAACCAGGCTAGTGTCCATGACCATAAGGGACACATCAATGAGAACCAAACTAGGTCAGGGAGAATCATATGAGACACATATTGATTATTTACACAAACGACAGAACAGTTCAAGGACATCGAGTCTACTGGTCCGCTAGTAAAATAAATATGTATCTTAAGGGAAGGTTCAAAGGATAACACCTACCTATCCTATGCATGATTCAACTGTTAGATTTTATCTAGGTAGCTTGAAAATGTTTGATCAATTTTCATTCATGTGGGGGATTGTTGGAAAATTGGTGTTAACCAATTTATAAAAATGAGTTTTTTCCCATTTTTTAACACATCCAAAAATGGATTTATATGAATGAGAAATTAATCTTTAAAGTAAGAGTGTTGGAAGAAGTAAATAAAAGAGTTTAATGGTTGGGAGTAAGAAAAGAAAAGTTCAGGGACCTTTCTTGCAAATATTTCTTTCCTTTGTAACTGAAATTGTAATTAAGATTGCAATTTAATTACATATTAACACCCATTAATTTTGTGATTAATAGATGTGTTTAAATGGGAGGTTATAGAATGTGTAGTATAAATACTACTAATATACAACCATTTGAGGAGACCAATAAGAATACAAAAACTCTCTTCTTCTCCATTTCATTTTCTTAGTTTTCTTGCTAAATTGAAGGTAAAATCCAAGCCTAATGAGAGTTTGGGTGGTCTAGAAGAACCACTTCTAGTTGTTGTATCCTGGGAAACAAACACCCGATAGCGGGCGAATTTGTTTTAAGGACAATGTGTTAAACACATGCCTCAACTTTTTCCTATTTTTTGTTTGTTTTCGTATATTACCGGATTATTATTCCTAGACCACTCAACCCAAATGATAACATATGCAAATGCAATACATACTTAATCCATGCTAATCGTGCATGCAACATCTAATCGCTTAAGATGATGTGCATTGTTATATATAAATGACTCCTTGGATGTGTCCAAATTTTTAAGTATAGACATGTACCCTCATTCAACTCAGTCAATATAAAACTTTTCAAATCTCCAAATAAGACTATAAATGATGTGCATTGTATATATAAATGACTCCTTGGATGTGTATAAAGTTTTAAAAATAGACATGTACGCTCATTCAACTCAGTCAATATAAAACTTTTCAAATCTCCGAATAAGACTATTTATACAAATAAAATTCATGTTCTTGTAGTATTACACTTGGTCCCGTACTTTGACGTTTTTCCCATTAAGTTTTATATTGGTAAAAGATGTTTAAAATATATTTGGGAAAAATGATCGACATATCTGTAAAAAGTTAACACTTGATAGCAAATAAAAAAATTAAAACGTTCTTTTTGTATGCACTAAATGAAAAAAGAAACCCTCGAAATCTAAGCAAATAAAGCTAATTTCATAATCTTTTCTCTCTTGGGGGCTTGATGGGAACAAAAGGTTGTATGTTTGGGGAAGTTTAGATGGAAATTGATTTTAGGGTCGGATGATTATTGCAATTTCCCAAAAAGGTGAAGGTGGAGTTGGTGTTGCTCGACTCACTCTGGTCTATATCTGCAGAAGCACTAGCACCGTTCACTATTCACTATCAGTGTCTTGAATTTTGATGCCCTCAATGGGACGTTCCAAAAGATACATAAATACTTTTCTTATCGTAGCAACTGTGATTTTTTCATATGTTTTTTTCTCTCAATATCATATGATAAAAGTATAAAAACAAACAAAACCGTTAGAGATTTAAATGAATAATAGTATTAGTGTCTCGACACCAAAGTTGTTGATAACGGGTAGCGGACGATAGCATCTAAACTGTTCAAATCTAAACGATTTAATCTATAATCAAATGATTTCATGGTTAGAAAGTTATAATTAGTGGCATGTTCACAAAAAGAAATAAAAAAAAAAAAAAAAAAAAAAAAAACAAAAAACAAAAAACAAAAAAAAAACAAAAAGTAAATAAAAGAAAGTCGTACATTTCCCAATTTCAAAACTTCAGTATAACACGATCGAGTACTTATCCCAAAGAAAATGGTAAGCAACAGCAATAAAGAAAACTTCATATTTATTTTAAAAAGCTAAATAACTAACCGTATTTCATTTATAAAAATAAATAAATAAATAAATTTATTTTTTTGGGGCGGTGAAATTTATTGGCAAAATTTTGTATATTCTCTTGCTAAACATTTAAATATTGTATTTGTCCAGCCTACACTTTAAATATCATATTTGGCTTTCATATTGTTTTTTAATATCATGTATACCTAAATCTATTTTTCTGATAATTTTTATTGAATTATAATTAATTTTCATAATCTTAAATCATTATAATTAAAAAAATATATATAAATGGACAATAGTGCCCTTAGTTTAACTATCTAAGTTCCAATACATCTCAATCACGTTGATTGCATCTCCATATGACATCACAACTTCTTCCCTATCTCACATTGATTTAATTCCGCAACCTGTATACTTAGTATCGTAGCCACAACTTTCCTATTCCACTATTGTCACTATTCCCAGTTGTATGAAAATCAAAAGAATAAAGAATCATAAGTATAAGCTTACCTTCCTTCCGATCTACGTAAATACTACAATAACATCAAAATGAATTGATTTTTTTTTGACGATTTACATCTTCAATCCCTTCACTAGTATTTGCTTTACTAAAACAATGCAACTATAATCCATCTTAATTTCCTTCTACGTATAAATTAGTAAGCAAAATGAACTGAACGTTTTTTTTTTGCTATTAAAATTTTCAGTCCCTACACAAGTACTTGATCCCCCCCCCCCCCCCCCCCCATGTGGTCAATCGCTTGTTCACTTGTTCATGTGACATCTAAAACTATTCTCCAAAGTCATCCTTCTTAATGCCATCACTTATGAGGCTTATTTCTTCTTCTTTTCCGATAAACATAAACAAGAACTTGTGATATAATGAGACAAAAATAGAAAATTCAACTGTTAAAAAGAATGGATTTTGTTATTTGAAACTAAAACTTTGCAAATATGGTTGACTACTTGACTTACCGCTTTTGTGCTTGAACCTTCTAGTCAGATCCCCATTTAAATTAAGCTCTTCACTAATTTTTTGAGGAAAATCATATGTCAAATAGTGTGAGATGAATACCATGAAAAATGATCGGAATTGGAATCCAATTCCACCCTAATACATATGGAGTTCCATTCACATATGCTATATTTTAATTTAGTCCACTTGTAGCTTGTTGAGCAAGATTCTGAAGGCTAATCTGGTTATTTCGATTTCAAGCATGTATTTCTTTGAATAAAATCATAAAGAGTTGATTAAATTTAGGGATAGTATATGCCATAGAGACATGAAAGAAGTTAAACAATTGAAACTATATTCATGTTAATTCATCCTGATCGTAACTGTAAAGAATTTGAACAGTTGAAACTAGGAACCCTAAAAAAAGAATTCACATTCTAGATGATTGAATATTCTGCCTTTTCTGATGAATACCTGAATCTCGGATGTAGTATGTGGCTTCTAATAAGAACTTAAGAACTGATAGTTGATCGATATAGTATACGACGTTGATCTAAGATAGGGAAGAAACTACAAAGCCATATGGAGCTGCAAGCAGCATGATTGTTCTGAGATGGATCGTAATTTAGACTAGGGACATTATTGTCCATTTACAGTGTTAATTTTTTTTTTAATTATAATGATTTTAGATTATGAAAAAAAAAGTTATAAATAAATAAAAATTATCAGAAAAATAGAGTTGATATCAAAAAACATTTAGAAGGGCAAATATAATACGTAGAGTTTAGGTTGGACAAATACGATATTTAGATATTCGGTAAGGACATATATGAAATTCTATCAAATTTATTAAACCATATCCAAGAGAAAAAAGAAACATGAAGTTATAACCACAGAAATAGACGACACCAATTTGTCTAAATAAAATTTTAACTCACCCAAAAAACCCTTGGAGAAATTAGATGATGTAGTCGTCGTTCCATTTTTTCATATTTAGGGCTGCTTTAATTTTATTTTTCTTTATTTTATTAAGAATGAAATCAAATCTACTCTAATAAATGAAAGTTTTTTTTTGCCACATGTAACACTCTCGTTCAATTTGCCAAATGTCATTTTGTGGTTATTTTGAATTAATTTTTTTTCCACATGTAATTTTATGGGTTTTTCTATTTTACTAAATTCCACATAATACATTTTAATGTAGTAATTACAATAAATGTAGTAATAAATAAATATCAATTTTATTAATAGACTTACCTTCTTATTTCAAAATTCCCAAATTAAACCTCATTAGTTTATTTTGTTTATTTATTTAAATTTAAAAGATAAAAAAATCATCTTTAATTATTCATTATTTTAAAAATTTTCCTATAAATTCAAAGTTCTAAATATTTAGACATTTATGTTTAATTTTTTTAGATTAATCCATGTAATACATGGATATTACACCTAATAATAAATAAATCTATGTAGAAGCCCACATGGATATTGTATCGTGTATAATAAATAACTTATATTACCTTTTTTTTTAACAAGCCAGAAGACACACAAAAAAAAAAAAAAAAAAAAGATTAATGACCATTTTAACTAAAAAAATGAGTTCATTGTCCTTTTATGTTTTTTTATGACAATCCGCAAATATTTTCATGTTTAATGACCATTTTACCTGTAGTTTATATTTTTATGAAAATAAAAAATGACTCAGATTAACATATAGAAATGGTTTTGCCCATTAAGTGGGACCATGCATTAACCCATTACAAAAACACATTAATAATAACCCATTTTTTCCAAAAATCAACTACTATAAGTTGATAACACCCTTAATTATTTGTAAAGCCATACTGAATATCGATCACAATTCACAAATCAAGAAACCACTCCCACAGGCCTTGTGGTTTGAATTTCTTGTGAGATCTTGTCATTGGAACGATTTCACGCTTTCCACTCATCACTTCCAAACCGAAGCCCAAGTTTGAGAGGCTTAAAGTTGCCGATTTGGTTTCCAACACCTGATGCAAAAAAAAAAAAAAAAAAAAAAAAAAAAAAAAAAAAAAAAAAAAAAAACAACAAATATGACATTTTGTGTTTAGATGATTATAGGGGTAGGGATTAGGTTTTAGATTCTAGCTAGGGTTACGTGTTATAAGGATTGGGGTTATGTGTTGAGATATAAAAAGAGAAATACTTTTTAGTAGTTCTAAAAATATAATTTTCTTTTAATTAAAATCATTGAAATTTATTTATAATAAAAATATTATAATACCTTATGAGTGTTACAAGTCTTGGACACAGTCAAAACTGACCCTCCTGCAACAAAATATAAAGAAAATAGAATATTAGTTATTTTTATACAATGCTTTAATTTTTATAAATATATTTGGATTGAATATTTCATCTACCATCAACACAGACAAATTTTCGCCACAAATTTGGTGCATGACTCTTTGGATGCGGGATGGGCTTGAAGGGGAGCATGTTGACTTTTGCTTAAATGCACCTGTACAAAATCATAAAGTTTAAGTTTTTGCAGAATTTTAATTGACCAAAATTCAAAATTCTAGGAAAGTAAGTAATTCGATAAGTTATATATTGGTTTTTTTTATTTTGACTTGATGTACACCAAAATCAACAACAAACACATCATTTATTAAATAGGAATAATATCCGTAAAAGGAAAGAAAATAAGTTGGGCCTAAGAGTGTGTTTAATAATAACTCATCCCAAGCAACCTTTTATTTGAAGAACATTTCTTAGCCCATAAATATACAGTCCATTTAACATGGATCTAATTCCAAATTTCATACCACACTCATTAATCATACACTGCAACTTGATCCGACCATCTATATAAAACAAATAGTTATAACTTTATATATGTGTATAATAGTTTTCAACAAAAAAGAAAATGTGCATCTTAAATAACCTAATACCTATACTATTTAGATTCAAGAAAACCAGCACCATAGTTTATAAATCTAACAAGGAGATATGTCCTTAATTATGATTTTTTTTTTTTTTTTAATTTTGGAAAAAGCAGTCAAATTAGATGTTAAATGGTTCTATGCAACAGGTTTTAATTAGATTAATAATGTAGTAGAATGTTGTCTTTTGGCATTGTATTTCATTTAGTAGGATTTGTAAGCAAAATTATTTTGGTTGGTTTTAAGATGCTTGAATTAAACTTAAGCACAAAAAAGTTCAAGAAAATAAGCTAAGTTTAACGTATCAACCTAATGATCATAGTTTAAAATAAATTTTGTTTATACTATTTGTGTTTCTTCTACAAAGTAAACGTGGGGGGAGAGTATGAATGCATAAACCTAGCTTCTTCCAACTTAGACAAGTAAGTCATGGTTGAAACATTAAGCAAAAAACAAATACTCTTTTATATCTATATCGATTCAGTTTTTTATTAATTAAGTCCTTACGTTAATAAGAAACAGCCGCTAAATGTCGTCAATTAAGAAGATGAAGGTAAAATTGAGTAATATGCAGATTTTCAAAATGCAAACAATCATCCACTATGTAAAACGAAATTAGATATGGTTTGAATCAACACCTACCTACAGCGTAAATGCTACATATTACAATTAGTTTTGAAAAGCATGAGGAATTTATGACAAACTTAGATCAATGGTGTGAAAAATGACGTACTAAAAATCAATCTAGGTTCTTACTAGAAAATTCTCATCGCGGAATTTGCTTTACGTTTTAGCAATCACTTAGATAAAAACAACACATGAATAACAATTTGATAGCAATTCAATGTGTTCTAGCTAGAAGTTCGTGAATGTCAGTCTATTTAACGTTTCTCTTTCTCTCAACATTGAGAGTACAATGAATGCTTAGCAAATTAGATGAGATCGCGTGAAAATGTATCTATGCTCCAACATTAGCATAATGTTCAGAATGTGCTATCGTTTATGTATAATACAATAGAAAATATACTAATGCATTAACGATTTAATAGATACTCACAATGTTCTTGAAGCTCACAATAAAAGCTTAGAGTCTCAATTTAGCTAACTGTCACGGGATGCTTCAATCACCGTGCGCCACTTAGTATTTTCTCCGACTAAGTCAGGCTAACTTCGATGGCTTAGATGTATTAACGATTAAAGGAAGCAAGAGAATCGACAAGAATCACTTCTAAGAAAAGAGCTTCTTTATACAACTTTACTTCTTACAAAAGAACTTCTTGGATGTCTTGGACAAATGATTCCTCCTCCTATTTATAGGCATCCTACACCTCCTCAAGGGAAGTCTCTAGATTTCGTATATTCCCGAGTATTCTAGATTGTTCTTTCAAGATCCTTATCTATACAAAGTTCTACACAATTCTAATATATACTTTTGCGTCCTAGAGAATTCTAGATCGTTCTAGGGACTTATGGTAGATTATTACTTGTTCTACCATCTTCTTGATCGATCTAGAAGATTCTAGAACACCGACTCGTGACACCCTCCCCCACCGAAATCCTTGACGTCCCCGTCAAGCCTTGGACTTGTATTCTTCGATCTTGTCTCTGAACTGCCATAAGTCTTGTTCTCGTTCCCAACTGGATTCCGTATCGGGTTGTCCCTTCCATCGAACATAGTACTCGGTCCAGTTAGGTGATCCTCTTTTGCGAATTATTCTATCGGCCAGAATTTCGTCTACTTCCTTATCAAAGGAGATCACATTCGCAACTGGAGCTCGTGGTGATTCACTCCTAGACGAGTCTTCTTCATCTCGATTATAAGGTTTAAGGAGACTTACATGGAATACGGGGTGGACCTTTAAGTGGGTTGGTAAGTCGAGCTTATATGATCGTGTCCCGACCTTTTGGATCACCTGATACGGCCCTTCATATCTTCTTGTTAAGCCCTTGTGTACTTGTCGAGTGGACTTGAACATTCTCTGGGGAAATTTTACCATCACTTCGTCGCCAACCATAAATTCACGTGATTGTCTGTTTTTGTCCGCCCACTTCTTCATGCGTTTGGCTGCTTTGTTCAAGTAAGACCTTGCTATGTCGAGTTCCTCGTTCCACCCTTTAGCGAACTTGTATGCGGGGGGACTAGCGCCTTTATACCCCCTAGTTAGTTCTTGTGGTGTCAAAGGTTGTTGACCCATGATGATTTCAAAAGGGATTCTTCCGGTAGCCTTGCTCCGTTGTAGATTATAAGAAAATTGGGCTACATCAATTAACTTAGCCCAATCCCGTTGATTAGCACTAACAAAGTGCCTTAGATAAATCTCCAGCAAATGATTTACCCTCTCGGTTTGTCCATCAGTTTGCGGGTGGAAACTGGTCGAAAAGTGGAGCTCGGAACCCATGAGCTTAAATAATTCCCTCCAAAATTTTCCAGTAAACCGAGGGTCTCTATCACTTATGATGCTCCGTGGGAGTCCCCAATACTTTGCCACATGTTTGAAGAATAACCGACCAGCTTCCTCGGCTGTGCAGTCTCTGGGCGCGGGAATGAACGTCCCATATTTGGAGAAACGGTCTACAACCACCATGATGGAACCACAACCTTCAGATGTAGGTAAGGCCGATATGAAATCCAAAGTTATACTTTCCCAAGGGTGCTCCGCAATCGGCAACGGTTCTAACAACCCTGCTGTCTTGGACTGTTCCACCTTGTTTTGTTGGCATACGAGACATGTCCGAACATAGGCTTCTACATCGTCCCTCATCCTTGGCCAGTAGTAAGTTTTTTCTATAATTGCCATGGTTCGGTGTGTTCCAGGATGCCCTGCCCATTTTGAATCGTGGCATTCTTTTAGGACTTCTCTCCTTAAGTTGTCCCATTTCGGAACATACATTCGATTACCGACAGTGAGTAATAGTCCATCGTCGACCCAAAATTTTCGAGTCTTCCCTTCTTTAGCCATCTCCATTAAGCTTTTTGTTACCGGGTCATGGCTTATTCCTTCTTTGATGCGATCAGTAAATGAGCAGGTTACCCGGGAGATGGTTGCCAATTCCGCTTTCCGACTTAGAGCATCGGCGATGACATTTGCCTTCCCTGGCTTATACTCCATGACATAATCGAACTCAGCCAAGAAGTCTTGCCAACGGGCTTGCTTGGGACTTAGTTTTTTCTGATTTTGAAAGTAGCTTGTAGCGACATTGTCAGTTTGAATTACAAACTGATTCCCGAGTAAATAGTGTCTCCATACTCGAAGGCAATGTATAATGGCTGTCATCTCTTTATCATGTATCGGATACCTTCGCTCGGTCTCATTAAGTTTCCGACTTTTGTTCGCCACTGGATGACCTTCTTGTAACAAAACACCGCCTATAGCAAAGTCTGAGGCATCAGTTTGTACCTGGAACGGCTTCGAGTAATTGGGTAAGGCTAGAATTGGTTCTTTCGTGATGGCCTTCTTTAGCTCCTCAAACGTTTCTTGACACTTATCCGTCCACTCCCATGCGACCTTCTTTTTAAGTAGATCAGTTAGTGGAGTTGACCGTGCCGAGTATTCTGATATGAATCTTCGATAATAATTGACCAGTCCTAGGAACGATCGTAGTTCGGACACGTTCTTAGGTGGTTCCCATTCTGAAATTGCTTTTATTTTTCTTTCATCCATGTAGATCCTCCCGTTCTTAATCTTGTGCCCAAGGAATCTTACGTCAGGTTGGGCAAAAGTGCATTTCTCCTTCTTCACATACAATTGGTTTTCCTTTAATGACTGAAAAACCAATCTTAGATGTTCCACGTGTTCTTCCAACGTTTCTGAGTAGACTACGATGTCGTCTAGATACACTACTACGAACTTATCCAAGAACGGGTGGAAGATTTTGTTCATGAGGGTGCAAAATGTGGCTGGTGCATTTGTGAGTCCAAAGGGCATGACCAAGAACTCAAACGATCCATACCTGGTCACACATGTTGTCTTTGGTTCGTCTCCTGCTGCTATGCGAACTTGCCAATACCCTGATCGTAGATCTAACTTTGTGAACCATCGAGCATTTGTGATTCGATCGAAGAGATCGGCGACTAAGGGGATTGGGTACTTGTTCTTCACGGTTACCTTATTCAAGGCTCGATAGTCAATACACATTCTTAGACTACCATCTTGTTTCCTTTGGAACAATACTGGGGCACCAAATGGAGCTTTGGAAGGTCTGATGAAGCCAGCGTCTAGTAACTCCTTCAACTGTTTCCTTAGCTCCTCTAATTCTGGTGGTGCCATTCGGTAAGGCCCCAACGCTGGTGGTCTTGCTCCCGATTCTAATTCTATCTCAGGATCCACCTCTCTTCGTGGTGGTAGTTTCTTGGGTAATTCCGGTGGCATTACCTCTTTAAATTCCTCAAGTACTTTCTTGATTTTGTTCGGTACCTCCATTTCTGGAGAATCGACTTCTTCTTTTAATGTGGCTAGGAATGTCATCTCGCCCCTCCGAAGGCCTTTGCTAAGTTGCATGGCTGAAATGATACGGGAATTCGCCTTGCTTCTTTCTAAGGGAACGATGTGAATCGAGGATCCCTTGGTGAGGCACATGGTTTGATCTTCAAATGAAAAAGGTCGGGCTTCGTCTAGGAATTCCATCCCAAGCACCATGCAGTAATCATCCATAGGGACTACCGTTAAGTCAATGATTCCTGTCCATCCTCCTATCTCGATGGGCACATTATGGGCGACACCAAGGATGGGTTCGGATGGGGAATTTACTGCTTTCAGCCAACCTATCTCCTTGGTGTATTGAATGTTCCTTTTCTTGGCTTCATTTTCAGCAAGAAAGTTATGAGACGCACCTGTATCGACTAGGGCTTTAGTTGTCTCTCCATTTATTTTAGTCTTCACGAACATGAGAACTCCTCCCTTCTTTGGTTTTGCCTCTTCCTTAGCCACCGAGTTGAGGAGACGCATCGAGCTTAGTTGTTGTTCGTCCCTTTCTTCATTTTCACCTTCAAAGACCATGGCGTTGAAACTTTTCTTCTTAGGACAATCTCTTATTAGATGGGGACTGTCACATAAATAACACTTCACCTCCTTACGAGTCCCTCCTTCGATCGCCTTTCCTTTGAAAGTCACGGGTTTGACAGCGGGTCTATCGTCCCTTGGTGACGGCCTTAACGCAGCTTTATCTCCCCCACTAGTCCTTCTAATCGGTGCATCTCTTCGGAAGTCCATAAGGTCTTCCGCTATAGCAATTGCTTCGTCAACGTCTTGGACATTCCTTCGCTTGAGCTCGTTATAGGCCCAAGATTGTAGTCCATCTTGGAAATAAAATAACTTATCTTTTTCTTGTAATTCAGGCAACTCCAGCATTAAAGCAGTAAATTCTGCTACATAATCTTTAATCGACCCAACGTGTTTCAGTCCCCGAAGCTTCTTCATTGCTACATCTTCGGCGTTATGGGGACAAAACTGCTTCTTGAGTTGCCTTTTGAACTCATCCCAGGTCTCTATGGTGTATAGCCCTTTTTCTATGTCGTTATGCTTCCGCCTCCACCATAGGGCAGCGTTCTCACATAGGTATAGGATAGCCGTGTCTATTTTGGGCTTATCGTCCTTTACCCCGATTGCATTGAAATAACATTCTACGGACCAGAAAAATTCTTCAAGAAGTTTAAGGTCACGCTTACCTCCGTACTTCAGGGGTTTAGGTGCATCGGCATGTGGCGTCATCTTTGTACTTGCGCCTCCAGCAATTGCGGCTTTGCACAACTTTACTTCGGCTTCTAGAGTGGCTACCTTCTCACGGAACTCATTCCGCAAGGTGTTAATAAGTCCAAGGACTTCTTCCTTGATGACACCGATGGTCTCCTTCAATCCATCGCTCGTGTCACTTATCTCGGCAACGAACTGATCGACGGTATCCTTCCATTCAAGGATCTCACCGACGTTAATCTTCGTCCTTGTAAGCTTGTTCTCTAAGCTTGCCAAGGCATCTATCGATTGGTCCCTCTTCCTGGACTTTCTTCCTTTCTCCTCGACGACAGGGGGCACGTTTGCGACTTCACTACTTCCTGCTTCCGTAGTCATGATCTCTTGCTTGTACGAACCTGGCTCTGATACCACGTGTCACGGGATGCTTCAATCACCGTGCGCCACTTAGTATTTTCTCCGACTAAGTCAGGCTAACTTCGATGGCTTAGATGTATTAACGATTAAAGGAAGCAAGAGAATCGACAAGAATCACTTCTAAGAAAAGAGCTTCTTTATACAACTTTACTTCTTACAAAAGAACTTCTTGGATGCCTTGGACAAATGATTCCTCCTCCTATTTATAGGCATCCTACACCTCCTCAAGGGAAGTCTCTAGATTTCGTATATTCCCGAGTATTCTAGATTGTTCTTACAAGATCCTTATCTATACAAAGTTCTACACAATTCTAATATATACTTTTGCGTCCTAGAGAATTCTAGATCGTTCTAGGGACTTATGGTAGATTATTACTTGTTCTACCATCTTCTTGATCGATCTGGAAGATTCTAGAACACCGACTCGTGACATAACGCCTTCTTCTTCTCCGTTGAGAGGATAATTTCAAACTTCATTGATAACAGGCTATGTAAATAGAATCAGAGGAATGTTGGGCGCGTGTGTTTGAGGGAGGTGGGGATTTCATTGTTCAGAGAATCGGGTTTTGCTATTATGCGCTTGTATTAAATAACCGTGTTATCTATGAAAGGTGAAAATAATTAAATTGAGTAAATTACACTTTCAGTCCCTGTAGTTTGGTTAAATTCGTTTCTTTTTTTTTTAAACTTTTAAAATTTTGACAAGAAGTGTCCATATGATTTTAAAAAATTATGCTGCACGTCAATGGTTCATTTAAAAAAAAACATTTTACCCATTCTTTTATATTTATATTTTTCTATTACACGTTTCATTTAAAAAGATCATTTTACCCATTCTTTTATATTTACGATGATAGGTAGAGGTTCTGCCGAGGACAAAGGTGGTACTGAAAATCTACAGGTTGACGGATGAAAGGCCGACGTGGGAAGGGAAGAAAAAAAAAACCATAAATATGCGAAGACAAAAAAATTACTAAACGACCGATCGTTTGCAAAGAAAAGAAATCAAAGGACCAAAATCGTCGTATTTATTCACGAAGCAAATTTTTGAGGGCCAATTATGTCATCATCAGATTTTAAGGATCAAATATGTCAAAATTTTTTCTAAAGAATCAAATTTGAAAATAATTATTCGTTGTAGGGGTCAATGTTGTTATATGACAAAGATATCAAGGATAATCTGTATATATTCTCTTGATCACAAGGGACTGAATGTGAATAATTTTCTGTGATCGTGTTTTTTGGGAGGACCACATCATTGTTATGGACCACATTAGCAGACTCTCTTCTATAAAGCACCAACAGCAACCAAATCTTTTCTTCCCAGCACAAGTTGTTGGACGTTCCGAAGAACCGAGATAATGCCGGACTGGATAATTACCGACAAGATT
The DNA here is from genome assembly GCF_002870075.4 of Lactuca sativa. NCBI lineage: Eukaryota > Viridiplantae > Streptophyta > Magnoliopsida > Asterales > Asteraceae > Lactuca > Lactuca sativa. The sequence goes on from NC_056631.2 coordinate 90,634,128, forward strand.
TCCCGAGGAACCACCGTCAAAATGGGTTATCAATGAGATTCCGATCACCAATCCAACTCGCCGGCAAACTAAATCCATCTTTCCGGTGAACTGAATTCTCCGACCATGCTTCCCGGTGAAAATACCATGTGGCATATCATATTGTTGATTTTAATTATAAACTTAAAATTATATCCATTTATTGTATTTTTCTAATTTTGAATAATTCTTTCTATTAAAAATACCATATTATCCTTATTTATGTTTTTTAACACCAAAAAATACAAAGAGATCATATATATATATATATATATATATATATATATATATATATATATATATATATATATATATATATATATATATATATATATATATATATATATATATATATATATATATATATATATATATATATATATATATATATTATATTATATTAAATTAAACTGCATAACTTGTCCATTGTGATTTGCATTTTTTTCATATTACAAACACAAATGGTGCCTTATTGAAGTTCTTAAGAAGGCCAATGGATAAAAACCCATTGCTAGCTTACCAGTTATAATAGAATCTTGTTTTACTTTTTTGAAAGACATGATCGAATTGATAGGTATAATCCAAGGCTAAAGGATACTTGCATACTAAAATTTGTTGCCGCAGGATCATTTTTGCCTATATTTATCCAAAAGTGAGGTTCATGATGTTCTTGTCTATGAACTTTTCTTTTTCAAAATAAATTTCTTTTTAACATTTAATAAAAACCATTATTACTAATTAAAATAAACCATAAATTTTAACCATAGAAGATTGAAAATTGAAGTTTAGAAAACCTAAAAAAAATAACATAAAAATTAAATGTGGGTTTCCTTTAAATTTCTCATTAAAATTAACATAAAAACAAAATTTCTTTTGTTAAAAAATATTTAATATTTGTCTTATTTAAAGTTACTGATTAACTCTAACTTACTAGAAATAATATTCAACAAGTATTGAAAATACACATTAAAAATAAAAAGAAGGAATTTAAATGAGGATCAACAAATCAGATTTTTTATATTCTTTTGTTTTTCAAACAAAAACAAAACCCATAAAAACCCGCAACAAAGAAGTGAGAATACGACAAACATATGATGTCGAAACAAATATGCTCACGGGTTGGTGGTTGCCGCCAACAAAACCCCCGATTACTGCCAGCAACGCCCATTCCCACACGATTCACCACCCCCCCCCCCCCCCCCCCCCCACCCGCGAAATATAAATCGTCACATCATGGGGGTGGGGAGAGAACAAACATTATTACATTCATAATTTCGTATAGAATTTGGAAGAAATACGTATAGAATTTCCTATTGACTTACTATTATCTACTAGATTGTTGGTGGCCTAGGAATTAGCCTACCTCATTGGGGTCACAATTATAATTTATGACATGTAAAGTTTTAATTTTTCCCTAGTTATTTTTCATTTTTTATTTTGTGAGTGTGTTAAAAACACTTTTATACAGGATTTCTCACATTTTATATATATATATATATATATATATATATATATATATATATATATATATATATATATATATATATATATATATATATATATATATATATATATATATATATTGCAATTCATGCTCATGTTTTATACATAGCATATCATTTTGTGAAATACATGTTTTAGTGGAACATGTATTTTGGGTATTTTTGGTTGCTTTATAGGTTTGTAACAATTGTGGTTGATTAAACGAGGACCTTGGGATGATTTTGGATGCTAAAAGAAGCTCGGAAGATGATTTTCGATATTGAAATCGAAGTTGTAAAGTACAAAACAGTCGTGCTGAGTTTTGCGAAGAAGTGTCATGCGGCTGTGTCGAGGTAGATTCTAGACACTCTTAACACATAATCATGTTAATTCCCTATCTAGTAACACAACCATGTTGACCCAAAACATACTTGTAACCACCTCCTTTATACACAAATTTTGGATTATTTTGACCACACATTTAAGTGGGGTGACAAATTTGGGGAACATTTATTTGGGAAAATTCATATATTTCAAGTTAAGAACGTTAACTTCGTTTGATTGTAAGTTTGATTTTACATTTGTTTCTTAGATTACTTAAAGATTTAGTCATTATGTATGGTTAAATTTATTAAGTACATAAATGGAATATTGTTGGGACGAATAAACATCATATGTCAATACAATTCATTCTTTATAAGATCATTATATCATAATTATTGTTGATCATAAATTATAACGAAAGATAACATTTATGTTGGAAAGATTTTTATTATTCCAATCTATTTTTAACTAGTTGTGAGACCCGTATATTATACGGGTTAATTAAAACAAAATGTTAATATAAACGATTAGATGAAAATTTTATTTGAATTTGAAATTTAAAATAACTGAAAATTATGAGAAAAAAACATGCAAAAAATAAATAAATTAAAATTATGTGTTTAGTTATCAGATTTGTATACCAAATGGGTAAATTATAACAAAATGTTAAACACAAAGGTTTAAACTTTAAATTTATTTGAAATTGAAATTAAAATTTAGAATTTGAAATTTGAAATTAATAGTTATTATGGTAGGTTTAATTTATGGAAACTAAATTAATGATATATTGGAAATGAAAAATAAAGTAAATGACAAGTGGAAAATAAATATATATTTCAAAATTATGACAAAATGACATGCGGCCAATTGAATGTGAGAATGACAAGTGGCAAAATCATTCTTATTTATTAGGGTAGATAATACACTTCATGTTAGTAGTAATAGTTTCTAATATCAATCTCCTTTGTTTTTACTTCATTTAAGTTAAGGGCTCTTTTCAAAAAAATAAAAAGATAACAGTTTTCTGAAAAAATAGAAAATACAAGGTTTTTTTTTATGAAAAAATAAATTTAAAAATTTAATCACGAAAAAGACATGGTATATAAGTTCTTCAATACTAACCCGTAAATATGCACCCCACAAAATGGGTGTTCAGAATTTAGGATGTGGATTAAATTAGTCAAAAACACTATATCATAGAAGTCTTCATCTTCTAGTATGTTTGAAATGGTTGTTTTGTGGAAATTTTTTTTGTGTTAAAATAAAATTACATTGTTACTTTGATTTTTAATATTATAAAACTGATTAATCTTTATCTAAATTGCTTGTTCTTTTAAGTGTTATGTTAATCTCTACAACAATGAAAACAATAAAGATTTTTTTTCCCAATTATGAATGTAAACGGTTTTTGTGTATTTTCTTGTTGCTTAGTGCAATAGCTATAAATATTAATAAAATAGTGGTTATGAGATTAATACTTTGGAATTTAAAATTTAATTTTTGTGATATCACTTTTACTTTAAGTGAAAATACAAATCTAGCCAAAATCCTTAATTACTGATAAAAAAAATAGCAAAAAAAAAAAAAAAAAAACCACTTAGCCAAAAATAGTCCACAAAAGAGTAGTCAACTGTAGGTTGACTACTGTTTCGTTAAATCGTCTACTGTTTCGTATTTTGTATAAAAAAAGTTTTTTCATTTTTATGATACAAAACCGTAGGTATTTTAAAACCTATGGTTTCCTCTCGAAACCTACGGTTTCCTTTATTTTTTAGTTAAAACCCAAAACAGTAGATTTAAAATATAAAATAAATAAATAAATAAATAAAATAAAAACATATTTTTTCACCCAAAACCGTAGCTACGGTTTGGAAAACCGTAGCTTTTGAGAGGAAACCGTAGGTTTTAAAAAACCTACGGTTTTGTATCCTAAAAATGAATGTTTTTTATACAAAACACGAAATAGTAGACGATTTAGCGAAACAGTAGACGAATATCGAAACCTACGGTTTCATGGGCTATATTTACACATTTACTAATTTTTGGCTATAAATTGCTAATGACTTCCTTAATTTTGTTAAATTAGTAATTGCCCCTTTAGTTTATAGTAGTTACTTAAGTTAGTGTAAAAGGAACGTGAAAGGTAAAATAAGATGAAGGTGACATTATGACATTATAAACTTGTAAATTATTTTTTATTCTTTTTTATTTAAGAACGCATAAAATTTTGATTTTATTTTTCTTTCTTTCAAATTTGGGAACACCAAAAGCATTACAAAAACCCATAGAAATTCTTTGGTAAGTTCTTATGCAATCGATGTTTAGATCCACCGTAACAGGTTGCATGGTATGCTGATTAATGGAACCTGATCCTCTGATCCGAGGGAGATCAAATCCAGAATTTGGAATTTTTTTTCTCTGACAAATTTAATGAAAAATGACCTTCGATGCCCAAACTCAACAACTTGCTCTTTAAATCACTATCCCTTAAACAAAAAATATTTCTTGAAGAACCATTTGGAACTTATGAAATTAAGAGGGTTATGTGGAACTGTGATAGTAAAAAGGCTCCTGGCCAGATGGTCTATCATTTAAGCTTTTAAAATCGCAATGGGAAGTGATCACAAAAGATATCATGAGGTTCATTAAATTTTTTGAAAATTATGGAACTATCGCCACCGGGTGTAACTCATCATTCATTACCCTTGTTTCAAAATGTAAAGATTCAATCTCCCTTAGCGATTACATGCCCATCAATCTCATTGGTTGTATGAGTAAAATCATATCTAAAACCTTAGCGATGCGACTTAAAAGGGTCATAAGGTCTATCATTGATGATGTTTAATTAACTTATATCGAAGGGCATAATATACTCGAGGGGCTTCTCATTATTAATGAATTTGGTTTATGGGCTAATAGGTCTAAGAAATATATGTTTATTTTCAAGGTGGATTTTGAAAAGGCTTTCGATTCGGTAAATTGGGGGTTCCTTGATTTTACTATGCAACAAATGTGTTTTGGGTTTAAATGGAGGAATTAGATTAATGGGTGTCTTAAAAATGCTTTGGCGTCCGCATTAGTCAATGGATCCCCCACTGATGAATTTCATATTTCAAGGGATGTTCGCCAAGGTCATCTTTTGCTCCTCTTCCTCTTCATTATAGTAATAGAGGGTCTTTAACGTTGAAATGAATAATGCTTGTAACAAACATCTATTTCGGGATATCAAACTTTCTTAGTCTGGCTCATCAATCTCACATTTATTTTATGCGGACGATGCCAATTTCATTAGTGGGTGATGTTATGACAATATCTGTAATCTCACTAGAATTCTAAATTGCTTCAATGTTTCATCGGGTAAAGTCAACATCAAAAAGTCTAGGGTCTTTTGTATTGGTGCACCTCAACGTGAGATTAATAATTGGGTAACGTATTGTTTGTTTTTTGTTTGTAGATTTTCTTGGTCTCTTATGTCTGCACTGCACAGACCATGCACAGACAGTAGCCTTCACAGACTATTTGTTTTTTTGAAGACTACAGAAGTCAAAAGGTTTGTATGTCCTCTTCTTGGTGCAGATATATACCAAAGTCTTCTAATCTCTTCAAACATCTTATAGCCTACATAAACACATATATATTTGTTTTTTTATAACGTAAATTTATTCTAACATTATCTATGATAAACATTTTGTAAAAAAATACAATACTTCAAGAAAAACAGGTTCGACCACACAAACATGATCTTTGTGATAAATTTATAAATAAATGTTTAATTACAATAATGGTCATTAGAGCTGTTTATATATATACGAAAAAATCATTATATTGTCTTATATATTTTTTGTGCCAATATTTATAAAACATTATTTAATGCAGCATCATCCATTTCTTGAAAAAGTATTTATGATCAGTTTTTAATTGATTTAATTGAAAATTTAAATAAAATTTTTGAACATCTTCATTTTAAAATCGAAGTTTATTTTCATCCATTTTATGTGTTAAATTCATTGATCCCCAATTACAATATTTATATTTAACTTTGCAACCAAAGCTTGTTATTTTTTATCAAATGTACACGTTAATTTGTACTATTTTATTTTCACTTTTTATAAAATAATACAAAAAAATTTATTCATATTTGTTATCTATAATAAATTCGTAAAAGTATTGAAAAACTGTTTTAAGTTTAAAAAATAATTTATCTAGATTTTAGTTTTTTTTTTTTGCAGCATGCAGACATTAAAAAACAAATAGTCTTCTTTTTTCAGACTACGGATGTTTGGTCCACCTATTCTACTATAGTGGTTTGCAGATATGGTCCGCAGACTGCAGAAATTTTGACTCAGAAAAAACAAACATAACCTAAGTTTTCTTGGTTGTGCAATTAGTTCTCTCCCATTCAATTATTTGGGTGTTCTAGTTAGGAAAAATAGGGCTCTAAAGAAACATTGGAAGTTGGTTATTGATCGTTTACAATCTAAGCTATCGAATTGGAAATCAAAGTCTCTCTCCTTTGGCGTTCGTCTCATACTAATCAAGGATGCTTTTAGTAGTCTCCCAACTTACTACTTCTCGTTGTTCAAAATCTTAGGTTGCATTATCAACTACGTTGAAAAAAAGCAGAATGCGGTTTTATGGGGTAGCGTTGATTCCTCCGAAAAAATTCATCGGGTCTCATGGACCAAGGTACTTGCAAGTAGAAGCAAAGGTGGTATAGGAGTGGGCAATCTTTAAAAGCCCAAAATTATGTTCTCCTTTTCAAATGGTGGTGGAAAATGAAATCTAGTAAATAAGGCACTATGGAAGGATGTGGTAAACAATATCCACAAAGTCGAGAGTAAACATATTGATTGTATGTCCAATAAAATTGGTAACGATGTGTGACGAATTGTCAAAGTCTTATCTAATCTTCTAGCTTTGAATATTAATATATCTAATGTGTTTGGTTTCAAAGTGGGTTCAGGTAATGAAATCAAGTTTTAGAAAGATGAATGGCGGTGCAATTTTAAGTTGCAATCAAGGTTTCATGTTTTATACTCTCTTGAATCCATAAAATGTTGTAGAGTTTCCGAGAGATTGTTGAACAAGGGATGTTTATGGGGGTGTAAATAAAATGATCTTGACTAAGAAGCGATCTATGAACTTACGCATTTGATCATTTAAACTTGTTAAATGTGTTAATATATTACTATTGTCATTGACTATCTCATGTAACAATGGTAACATATGAAGACATTTTATAAGTTAAATGATCAAATGTATACAAAAAAACAAAAATTGTTTAAATGTGAACAAAACGAAAAGTTAATTACCCCAATAAATTATTTTCCTCACTTTTAATAGCGATTTTATTTTTCATATTTGTCTGTATTATTTTTCCAAATGTTATTTATAAAATATCTATAATGACTGATTATTTATCTCATTTATAGTCTTCTGAGCCGATAAATCAATTTTCAACTAATATGTTTTTAGCTAAATCTTATTATCATAAATATTAATTAAATAATGATCAATTCTAAATTTTTTAATTAATAAATATGTTTATTTTTTTGTAAAATATTTTATACTCTTATATTTTTTTTTTCTTTTGTTTTAAGCATAGACAATATTTGAAAAGTAAAAGTATCTAACAATAAAATTAAATAAGCTAAATATGTAAAAATAAATATGGAGGGTCTTTCAAAATAAATAAAAAGAAAATAGTATGTAGAACAAAAAAAATCCATATAATGTAAATATTTAAATATTATTACAACTTTCATAGAAGTTTATAAATTTTTTTAATTTTTTAATACAACGTTCTAAATTAGTATTTAACGAAAGTATTTTAAAATGTTATAAAAAGTATTAATTATCATACAAAATCTATGAAACGCTTTATAAATGTTGTAAAAGAAAGTTTAGAAATAATTGCATAAAGGTTATAAAAAAATTGTATGAAAATCCAAAAAAATAATTAAAAACTTGTAAGAAAGTTTTAAGACATTTAGAAAATATTTGATTTAAAAACACTTGTATGAAAATTATAAAAAAGTATAAAAAAAAAGTTTAAAAAAAGTATATGCAAAGTTTAAAACGTTGTATTAGAAAAACCAATTGGAAAAAATGATAAAAATGTTGTAAAAAATTATAAAAAAATCTTAAGAAATTTGTATAAAAATTGTTTATATTTAAGTAATCTTTTTTTACACATTTGACCATTTAATTTGTTAAATATGTTCACATTTTACCATTGTCACCTGAGATAACTGAGATAGCAGGTATGATAGATGTCATTTCATGCATTTTTTAGGGTAGTTTTTATAAGCAATTAGCATCATAATTTGTACATTTGCATGTCATTAGTTTAAATAATGTTCAGCTCATGTCTTTTATTAGAATTCTCATACTGCTAGCATTTTTGTGTAATTTTCACATAACCGATGAGGTGAATTATAATTGTGTATCCTAGTACCAAAGGATACAATTTTTTATATTAATAATAATAGTCGTACAGTCGGGTCTTGGTAGAAGGCTACTTTCAAAACAGTCGGGTCTTAGTAGAAGGCTACTTTCAAAACAGTCGGGTCTTGGTAGATGGCTACTTTCAAAACAGTCGGGTCTTGGTAGAAGGCTACTTTCAAAACAGTTAGGTCTTGGTAGAAGATTTCCTCTATACTAATAGGAAGGGTTTTTCAAACATTTTCAATTACTTACAAACATTTTCATACTTATACGAACTTTCTTTCAAAACGATTTCAAGTCTTTCATTACAAATTTTACAAATCAAAGACACATTAATACTTATGAATTCACCAGCATTTTGGCTGATACTCGCTTTCAAAATAACGTGTATTCTCAGGTCAAAAATAGAGAGGTACGACGACCAGGTTTTGTGAAGACGGAGAAGTCAAGACTCCTCTTTTATTTTGATTATTCATTATGTTGTCTTATACCATAAAAGAACACACTTGTAATTAAATTTATACTATTAATGCAATGGATGATGTTGTTGCTTGTTTACTACTTTACATTTTTATGATACATTACATGACGTCCTCCGCCCCATAACGTTTCCGTCATTCTCGGTTTTGGGGTGTGACATTCCGCCTCGTGCTAGGGAGGTTCCCTAGGCTTTTCGGAGGGTTACGGGGCTAGAGAGAGGTTCTAGAGAGAGAGAGAGGGAGGGAGAGAGCGAGAGTAAAGTGAAGAAAGAATGAGAAAGGTGTGAAGAAAATGAGGGTGGGAGAGGTTCTATTTATAGGGTGAAAAATGGCTGAACTTGGTGCCACATGTCACCATCTAGTGGTAAGACTTAGGGAGAAAGCAGCGGCCAAGATTGTGTCACATCACCCATTTTCGCACAACACACTTCCGACTTCTAAAATCCGTAACTTTCACATACGACCTCCTTTTTGATGTTCTTTATATCTACGCGTAGGTAAAAATAAGATCTACAACTTTCATATTGACTCCGTCGGCTAATTCTCGACCAATCTTAAATTTAACAGTACGAGGAGATTATATTGTTAAATGTCCGCGTAAAATTCATAACTTCTACATACGGACTCTGTTTTCGTCTGTATTTTTACAGTTGAGTTCCTATTAATGAGATCTTCAATTATCATTTAGGTCGCGTAGACCAAAAACCGCTCGATCTAAAATTCGAGTTTCGGGCTGTGCACTGCTAAGCCAAATCTTAGAAAATTCATAACTTCCTCATACGAAGTTAGATTTGGGCGTTTTTTTTTTGTATGTTGTCGGTTTAACGTATACTATAACTTTTGTTTAGATTTCTAAGGTTAAAAATTCCTCCATCATAAATTCACTATTTACGTCTCCCGGTGTCGTGTCGGTTTTGTCGTAAAACTTCGACGAACCATAACTTCTTCGTTATAACTCGGATTTCGGTGCTCTTTATATGTACAGAACCCTTGAGACGTATTCTACAACTTGGTTCAGATTATTCTAAATAATCTTTTCTAGAAAAGTCATTTTCGACCCCTATTATCTCTAAATTGATTAGCCCGAATTTACGGTCGTTACAGGGACACCATGTCTTAGGGGCATTGTTGTCTTAAAGGCTTAATACCCTGTGTGTAATAGATACACTTTATGAGGCTTGCATTTGGCTTGCTTCTCACTTACTCCTAAACCATAACATGCTCATGGTCATGCTTTCTGTCTCGTTTGTTCATCTTTTCTTAAAGAACACTTGCCTTTACATGCCCTCTTAAAGTTCATATTGGTTATGAAGTTAAATCTTAAGGGTTTAAGAGTTTATGGACTAGAATCTACATCAAGTTGAGCCATTGTTGGTGTCTCAAATGTTCCATATTCTTTATCAAATTCCAAGCCTCCTAAGATGATCCAAAGAACAACAAAGGTTGTTATTTCTTCATCCTTTCTATGGTTGGTATTTTATCTTTCTATTACTTGCAAGAAGATCCTTGGTGAGTATAAAATGTTTATGTTATATCAAAATTAAAGTGTTCCGTTTGCCATATTTTTTAGTTTATGAAACTATTTTAAACTAAAACCCAACATGATATGGTGGCTGCCAGGGTGTAAAACCCTAATTTTATGGGTGTCGGGTCTTATTTAAGGGATGTGATGGCTAGGGTTTGCATAGCCTCAACCTCCATCACCTTCCTATCAACATAGAGCAACCCTAGCATCCATTGTTGACATTTGTGAGCTTGGTGCATTGAACTAACAAGAAAATCTCATCACCATCTTCTTGCACACATTCTGGACTCTTGTAAGTCCTGAAAATCTGATCTTTGTGTGCTATGTTTCTAGATCTAGCCTTGTATGCACTTTTCTCAATGATTAAGAGAGTTTAAGTGGATGGATTTCGTAAAGTTGAAAACTTAATGGATCCTTGAGGTCCCTTTGTGGTTATATGTTCCAGATATAAAGTTTGATAGATTTTTTATTCCATGCATGAGGTTTTGGCCTCACTTTCACCATTTTAACCTAGACTGAGCTCAAGACATGCATTGAACGTGCATATTTATAAAGAAACAATTTTTATGATTTTTTGGGTGTAAGAAAGACTTTGGGAAAGTATGAATGAGTAGCTTAAAGGATTAAGGGCTTAATGCATTAAGCTGGCTAGAATAGGTTCCAGGACGTGGAGGATTGATCACCACCACATGGCGATAGACAGTCTTTACGATTGTTTGTCGTGAGGTCACCACAACGTGGCAAATTCTTGGCCACGACGTGGTCGTTAGCTGATTTGGTTTTGACTGTTAACTTTTTAACCAGTTTGACTTTTTTTGTCAAACTTGGGTAGAATTGTTTATTTAGGTAAGGGATAGTCTTGGTTTGGCTTTAGGTAGCTCTGGTTAGCCGTTCTATTGCTAAAGATGCTATTGAGCTTCCATTATTTTTTTCACGTGAGTTTTCTTACTATACTTTGTACTGCGGTATGTATCTTTGTGTGTAGGGTGTTGGTAGGTTGTAGTGATATGTTAGATTGGTAGATCTGTTATGATTACATTTTCCTTGCTGGTTATTGTTTATCTATTTGTGATGAGATTAAATCTTTAATCTTTGAAGATCGATTAGATCTTAAACAGGTAAGTAAATATAAAACAGCAAGAACACGAAAATAAGAACAAGGCAAGAGTGAATCAAACGTGTCGAATGATTAAAACAAAATCCTCAGAAGAGCTCGATTAAGAACATCAACTGTAGAGGATTGGTAGGTTTACAAGAAGGATCAAAGAAATCTGTAAATACTATCGTTATGCTCTAGATCAATCCTTTTTCTAATATGCATGCAAGCATATACTTATATAATAAACATAATGGGCTCTCGGTTGGACAGGCCCAAACCGGAATACAAATTAAATAAACAAATAGCTGAGCCCAAAGACGCAACCCTTGAACAAATCTTCAACCCAACAATCTCCCCCTTTGCGTCAATTGGAGTGAGATCTTCACTTGTTACTTGGGCCAGCAGCGGAGGCAGGTACCTTCTTCTTCACGGTGTTAAACAGATGAGAGATAAGAGCCAGAATCGTCTGCCTAAACCTGATGTACCACTGGATCATGTCATTGAAGTACTTAACATCATCCGCTGTATTCTCTTTACACCTTTGGATGATCGACAACACGTGCTCTAGACAAGCAGTGGTGTAAAGATGTTTGTCAGCTAAAGCAAAGAGACATTTCTGTCCTTCTGCTCTAGTGAACATAACCGAATTGCGTCTCGGGTCGATCTTGCCCATTTTCATCTGATTGAGATCACTTGCCGATCCCACAGGAGCTATCTTCGGTTTCTTCTTGAAGACAGTTGCTACCTCCTGATCCATAAGGGCTACCTCCATGATATAACAGACAATCATCCTCTTGAGATGGTCTATGATCGGACCATATTCAGCTTCATTTGTCAAGAGGATGTTATGCAAAATAATCCAATCATGAGGATTTAAGTTCGGTAGATCTGCCAGGGAGATATGATGTGCAGTTCTTGCAGATCCTCGAATCACCTTGAACCGAACATTAATGAATCTACCTTCGGTGTAAGGCTTTAGTACCCGGACGTTCACTATCTTCTGGGCGCTCCAAGTTAGATATTGAGGACGAGCAGCCTTCAGATAGAAGTCGATGAGCTCCCTATCAACCTCAGGGTTCGGATGAGGGACTTCATAAATATTTGAGAAGGCGTGGAAGATAAACGCCTTTCGAGTCAACGGCATGTCGAACTGCGAATCGACAGAATTATTGCAGTCGAACGAAATTGCCGACTCGAGCCATAAGATGCTGGGAGTGTCTATGGCCTCTTTGATCATTCGCTCCCGAGTCCAGGCAGGGAAGAGAGTCTTCCTGCTCTCGAGTAGATCGTTGGCTTGCTTCTGCTTGCGTTCGGCTTCTTCAGCCTCTCGCGCCACACGATTAACATCTTCATCAGCATTGCGACTGTTCTTTCGTTTCAACATGTCAGCAATGGTTTCTTTATCTTCATCTTCATCTTCTTCCTCAGCTATGTTTTTTCCTTTGTCTTTCACACCCGAACCCGAAGCTTGAACAGTTGGAGGTGGTTCGGTTGTGTGAGTAGCTTTGGAGGAAGGAGGTGGTTTCGATCCAGTCTTCTTCTCTTCTCCCCCTTGTTTCGGATTGGACACGAAACTAGGTAAACCTTCGATTTTGCTGAGAAGGTCCATGGCAGGAGAAAGCTTTTCAGCAAGGGTTCGCCTCACCGAATGGTTTAGAATTGGATCGTGTGCTTCTAGGATGTTTGATAAGGCAGCGTGTACATCCGAAACACATGTCTTGATGACCTCCCTTTCGGATCGAAGAGCTTCAAGCTGTTGTTGAGAGTTTGATAGCTGAGTGCTCTTGACCTTTAGGGCGGTGGTTTTGCTTGCCAGAATGTCCATCAATGAGTTCTCAGCTGCGAGATCCTCCTGAAGCTTAGCTAGGCTCTCATCAATGGAGGCACGAAGGGCCGAGTTGTCGTCGCATATTGATTGGCGAAGGTTGGTGAACGAGGTCAACTCCGTTGAGATGAACTTTGACAATTGCTGAACAATCGGTTCCAAAGTTGTCTTGGTAGAATCCGCACTCTCCTGTAAGGACTTAAACAGGGATGAGGCGTCGTTGAATAGTTTATCGACTTTTGCGGTCGCAGCCTCACAGGCTTTGGTAGAGGCGTCGATGGCGGCAGTGGTTGAGGCTACCGAATCATGCTGAGCCCTGGAGAAGGCATCAACAATCTTTTGAAGTGCAGCTTCAGATAGAGAGGACTGTTGGTTGGAAGATGAGGCGAGAAGTAAGTCAACCTTCTCGTTGAGCTCCTTAAGATGCTTCTTTGTCACTAGAGCATCATCCTCTTCATCACTCTGAACCTGAAACGGACTAAAATAGACCGAATCGAAGGTCATGTTATCACCGCCAAGGAACGGGTTATCTCCATCAGAGGCGTGATCTGGAGATGGTTGGGGTGGTGAAACTGGGGGTGTTGTGGGTTTTGTGGATTCAGGTTGAGTGTGGGTAGGTTCGGTTGTATGGGTTTCGGTTTGAGGTGGTTTGGTTACGGGTGGGGTTTCGGTTACAGGTGGTGTTTCGGTTGCAGTTGTGAAAATGGGTGGTGGTATAGGGAAAGAGGTTGGAGGAATAGTGGTAGTGGGGTTTATGGTGGGAATGGAAGTAGGAATGGTTTGAGTGGGTGAAGGAATGGGTGAGTTGTCGATTTCCATATCTGGGGTAGGAGATCGGGGTGGGGTGTTGCCTCCTGGAGGGGTTTCGCCTCTTTGAGAGCCGGCCGAGTCCGAACTCTCGCCTTCAGAGTCACTCGAAGAAGAGGGAATAACAAGCTTGCGCTTCAGTTGAGTCTTCCTCCTCTTCGGCTGTGGGGACTGTGCAGCTTTTGTCTGTTTCCTCTTCTTGGGAGAAGGACCCTTAGGAGCTTTGGTCTCTTGCTTCCCTTTGTCCGCCTTTTTGCCCCTGGGCACCGGTTTGTCAGCATCATGGATGGACTTTAGCATTTCCGGTGTAAGTTCCCTAGGACCAGATGCCTTGAACTCTTTGATCGTCCGGATGATCCTGCTGTCGGATGGGACGTCGCCATACATTGTCTCTGGAATAGAGCCAATGAAAGAGAACCTGGATGCATCAGAAACGATTATCTTGGTGGTATGAAAAGTACCGACCGAAGACATCACCGCACCAGCAGCAGTAGGTATATCCAGCTTATCCATTGCCCATTTGGTGATAAGAATCCAGAACCGGGCAAGCGACACCTCAGAATGTCGTGATGAAGAAGAAAGGCTCTGGATGAGCTGTTGCCAGAGGACCAACCCAAAGTCGAGGTTGACGCCGTTGTAAACTGCGTACATAATCGACAAGAACAGTCGACTAGCACCATCAGATCTTGAGCTCCGTTCAGACAAGCCCTTGAAGAGAACTGTGAACATGCCGTTCCACTGCGGCGGCAAGCAGGACTTCTTGAACTTTGCAACGGAGACGAGCGCCTCCGTGTACCCCATGTTATAGAACATGTTGTAAAGATGCCCAATCGGAATCGTCTCCGGATTAATTCGCGATTGGTCAGCAGCCAAACCAATCAAAGTGCCAAATCGCTATCGAGAAATAGAGGTTTTGTGATCAGCAACCTCGAAGAACACCCGCTCGACTGCTTTGTCATAATAGGCAGTCGCATACACCTGCGAGAGAACCACCATTGGCACAGACTCAACCCTGGAGAGAGCTGGAGCGATTTGGGAGTACTTCAGGCACTCGATGATCGGCGACATGTAAGAGTCGTACGCCAGAGGGTTTAGGTCGATTACCAGGCATTGTTGTGGACGAATAGGAAGGATTTGTGAGGTAGCATGGACGACAGATGATTCTGCCATTGTTGAAGGTAGGAAGAAGAAGATGAACAGTGAAGCTTTTTCGAGTTTTGGCTCTCTTGTAAATTTTGAAGCAGTAAAGAGGTAAATCGTGGTGAAGACTGCCTTTTATAGTGGGTGAAAGGAGAGAGAAAAATCGTTTCAAATCTTCTATGGAAATACGAAAAGGTTTCCTGAATGACAGATGCGTGACAGTTGAGGCGTGCGATGATCACGTAGGAGAGAGAGTGTCAGATTCCTAGGATCACGCCGCCCAACAAGCGCCGTTTCAGAAGAAAACCGTTTCAAATCCTCACGCGCCTTTAAGTGCCAGAGGGATGTCGCTTGGATTTCGCACACGCGTCCACTTTGTCAGTAAAAGAGTGGACGTTTCAAATTCACACGCGCCCCTTTTTACCACTGGTTGAAATTCAATCCTTTTAATTTCCCACCTGAGTCAGCAACCCTTCGTCTTATCGTTTTGAATGGCATCTTTTGAATAAATTGCCCACGTGGAGGATTGTTGACCACGTCTTAATTATTAACCACCAATGCAACAAATCAGCCTGATATTAATTAGTAACGGAAGTTTGGAAAATCAAAGATTTTCGTGCAAAGAGTGTAAAAAGAAAAGAAATAAAGCAACTCTTTTTAGGATTTACTGTGATGTCAATAATGACACGACTGATGATCCCGGGCACGAATCTCTTCCTTCAAGGTCAAGAGAGACCTTAAAGTGTTAATGTGGATTCCCGTTGAATTACGATCAATCATTTTTTAAGAAATGTTGAAAGGCTTCCTTTATGAGATACTAAACAACAGAAAGCCCAATATGAAATTTTTCCATGTATTCGGCTCACGGTGTTTCATCTTTAACTCTAAAGAACACCGCAACAAGTTCGATGTCAAAGCCGACGAGGGAATCTTTCTGGGCTACTCTCTCACATCCAAAGCATACAGAGTCCTAAACAAGCGTTCGAGAAAAATTGAAGAGACATATTACGTGACCTTTGACGATAGCTATGTCAAAAAGCTACAAGCCAAAGAAGACACCGCTGGGGAAATCTTTCCTCAAACTGGCCAAGTCACAGTCTCGATCGCTAATCTATACGAGAAATTTCTGGAGCTCGTTGACGAACCAGAGAAAGCTTCTCTCTCAGAAGCAGGTGCAGCAGACAACAAGGTAGACCACATGAAGCAAATTGTTGAGATTAAAACTTTAATCTTTGAAGATCGATTATATCTTAAACAGGTAAGTAAATATAAAACAGCAAGAACACGAAAATAAGAACAAGGCAAGAGTGAATCGCTTGTTGAGATAGGACCTGTTCTGTGTAAAACAAGCAGCAGAAATAGCATCAACCCAAAAATAAAGAGGTAAGGAAGCGAAACTTAGCATAGTTCGGGCAGCTTCACACAAAGATCGGTTTCGTCTTTCGACTATTCCGTTCTGTTGAGGTGTGTAAGGAGCTGAGAAGTTGTGACTTATTCCCTTTTCTGCTAGAAATTCTTCAAATTCCCTGTTTTTGAATTCCAGACCATTGTCGCTCCTGATGTTGCGAACGACCTTCTTGAGCTGTACTTCAATTTGCTTGATAAACATTTTCAGCTTATGAGTCGCTTCAGATTTGAGCTTTAGAAAGAACACCCACGTAAATCGTGAAAAGTCATCAACAATAACAAGAATATACTTGCTACCACCGATGCTTTCGATAGATGAAGGACCACACAAATCAATATGAAGTAATTCGAGTGGTTCAACAACTTTTGTGTTAATTACAGATGGATGACTTTGACGACTCTGCTTCCCCATTTCGCATGCAGCACACAAATGATCTCTATCGAACTTGAGCAATGGAAGACCCCTAACATGACCTCCAGTGACAAGTCGGTTGATATCTTTAAAGTTAAGATGAGAGAGTCTTCGGTGCCACAACCAGCTTTCGTCAGATTGAGCTTTTGATAACAAGCATATAGCTGGGTTTCCTTTGATGGGTTTAAGGTTTAGAGGAAACATTTCACCCTTTCGCTCCGACTTGAGAATTACTTTCTTTGTCTTTTTCTCAATAATTTCAGAACCTTCATCATCGAATGAGACTTTGAGACCTGTACCTCCAACAAGCTGAGATACACTGATGAGGTTGTGTTGGAGTCCTTCCACATAAGCCACCTTCCTTATAGTGAAATCACCATTAGTTATCATTCCGTATCCCTTTATGATGCCGAAAGAATTGTTTCCAAACTTGACATTGCCAGCATTTGTAAGAGATCTGTATTCCCTGAGCTCCTCTTTCCTCCCTGTCATGTGACATGAGCAGCCACTATCGATGTACCATTCTTCGTCAAACTGCTCGTCACTTATAACCTGCAAAAATTAAGCAGATTTAGGAACCCAAAGTTTCTTGGGTCCACGTGAGCTTTTCATGGGAACAGGAACAGTAAGAGAGATGTCAACAAGATATGTTCGTTTTATAAGTGTTGTTTCATCTTTCTTTTTAATGGTAAAAACTTTTATTTTATTAGGATTGGGTGCGGTCGGTTTAGACTCTGGTGTGGATGTAGAAACCTTCTGTTTGCCCTTTTGTTCAGCCAATGAATGAGGTTTTTGAGAATGAACAGAATGAGCTTTAGAGCAAAATGGAGATGAATTGGTGGAAGTAGAAGAATTAGATGAACTAGAAGGAGTGGGTTTCGATTGAGAGGACTTCTTGGCTGGAGACTCTAGGTGACCCTTTTGCTTTTGATCATTGGAGGGACTGACCTTAGAGTTTTGATCTCTTTTGACTTCAGAACCGAACCTTTGCTTTCGGTTGAAATCGTTCTTTGAACCGAACCTTTGCTTTCGGTTGAAGTCATTCTCAGAACCAAACCTTTGCTTTCGGTTGTTGTGGCTCTCAGGCTTTCCGACAGGATTGTTTTCATACTTCAAATTCTTGTCTTGATGTGAGAAGTATGCATTCTGGGATTGCCAGAATTGCCTCCTTTCAAAGAGATTCTTCCTGTATCTTTGGTTCCTTTCACGTTTCTTATTCCTCATCTGCTTCGGTTGATGATGAATATTAGCTTTCATTTTCGGTTTCTCCTTGGCTGGTTCATTTTGAACTGTAGGAGTTTCACTTTGAACTGAGGAAGTAGAGGGAACGTCTTCTTTTGCCGAACTTTCATTCTCCTGAGGAATGTCTTTCGTACCACTGGTGCTTGGCTCATCGAAATTATCTGGCTTGTTCAAGGGTTCAGGTATGTATCTACCTTTACTCATCCAAGAGGTTCTTTCTGATAAGCCTATCGTTTTGTTTGCATTATCTATTGGAGCTGACCAGAAGTACTCATCACAGCCATCAGCATTGTCTTCGTTTACAATAGCTGTGAGTTCAGCCGTCTGATGTTCGGTTACTCCAGTGACCTTGTATACTTGATTTGGAGTGGTCCTGACCTTTTGATACACAACTGCTTTCTCTGCTAAGATCGGGGACTTTTGTTGGGACAATCGAGCGAACTCCACTGAATTTTCAGAAATTAGATTCTTGTGGTTTTCAGGTTCGCTTTTTACAAATTCTGAGCAGTCAACCGTGTCCTCTACAGAAATTTCACTCATGTTGTCGTCCTCGTTAAGCTCAGATGCATTTTCAACATCAATTTTGTTTTCTGAGCTTACGTTGGCGTTTAAAGAGTCAAATTTTTGTATGGTTTCGGTTCTCAGTTTAAGTCTATCATTTTCATCCAAAAGGTTTTTAAGCATGTCCTTGTGGTCCTTGGATTTAATGAAGGACTCAATTTTGTCCAGTCCATACATGTAGGTCGGATTGACATCGTCAGATGATATCACACTCTCACAGTTATAAGCTTCGACATCAATTTCATCCTCCTTAAACTCAAGGAAGGGCAAAATCATGCGATGGATCTTTTGGCCTATTTCACAGTCCAAGTGAAGCTGAGTAATATTAGAATAAAGACGTTTTTCAATTAAACAAAAAACATTCCTCTGTTTTAACAACTTTAAATTGTCTCTTTGTAAATAAACGTTTTCGTCTTTAATATTAACTAATTCAGACTCCTTCAACTCGATCCACATGCGCCGCTCCTCACTCTTCGAAGACACCCCGCTTAATTGATCAGTTAGGTTAGAATTGGTGACTCGAGTTTGAGTTAAGCTACTATCTAGATGAGAAATTCTTGTATTAACATTTTTTAGTTCTTTCTCATATGAGGATTGTGGTACTTTAAATAAAATGAAAACTGATTGTACCTTCTTTATCAGTTCATCAAGCTCATTGAACTGCTGGCTGAGTGGTTTGGCCGTAAAGCACATGTCCTCCTGCCCCTTCGGTTCATTGCTTCCACCATCAGTGTTGTATCCCCTCATCTGAGATACATCAGACACCATGAAGCATCTTCCTCCACTGCTCTCCTCCTTTGCCATATAAGCCTTTCCATGAGTAGGCTTCCTCACTTCATCGTCTTCTGAGTCGGTAGACCAAACTTCCACGCTGCCGAACTCGTCATCAGCAACCGAACCCTGCACAATAAGAGCATTCATGGAAGGGTTAGCGGTAGACTTCTTCTTTCTCATCTCATCGAGCCTTTTCTGCAGCACAACTTCCTCATCCTTTTCATCATCCTTTTCAGCCATCTTTTTAAGGACACAATCTTTAGCATAGTGGTTTTTCCCACCACAGTAGTAACAGCTTACTCCAGAATCACCATCCACCTTCGGTTCCTTCTTGGGCTCTTCAACCTTCGGTTCATTGTTAACTTTTTCTGAACTATAACTCCCCTGCCAGTTTCGGTTTTTATTGCTGGGGAATCTCTTCTTTATGAACCTCTTGGGGTTAGACACCATCATAGCATAATCCTCAGACGTGAGGTCATACTCCTCCAAGTTAAGGTCTTCATCCTCCATCACAGCTTTACTTTTTGACAGGAGGGCCAGCGAACCAAGGCTTGAAACAACGTTCTTCTCCTGCAGTACAATCTTCTCCTGGGACTTGAGAATACCCACCATTTTCGCCAAAGAATATGATTTAAACTGCTCATGGGCTTTGACTGTAGACACCACTGCTCTCCATTCAGACCTCAGACCATTTAAGAATGTAACCTTCTACTCGATAAGCTTCCTTTCGATGTCATGTTTGATCATCCTGCTGAGAAGATGATTAAAGCGATCGAACGTCTGGGTCACTGTTTCTTCTGCTCCTTGCCTGAATTCTCCAAACTCAGATAAGAGCAAGGTTTGGATAGAATGTTCAAGATCCTCGTCTGTAGAGTACAGTTCGCGAAGTCTATCCCAAACTTCCTTTGCCGTCGTGCATGAGCTGACCAACCTGAAGGTGTCGTACTGAAGGGCGAATCTTATCAATCTTAACGCCTTGATATTGCATTGGAATTTATCCTTTTCATCTTGTGCAATATCTTTAACATCCTTCAGCAGATCATTGTACTCCTTTTGAGTTTTGATAATCCTGGACGTTGCAGAATGAGAAAAAGGTCCATTAATGATAGCTTCCCATATGAGGTATCCATTATCCTCAGATCCTATCACGTAGTCTTCGAAGTGATGCGCCCAGACTTCATAGTCATGGGTATATAGGATTGGAATCTTCGTGGTTGAACCGATGCTGTTGGAAATATTGATAGGATTTGATTGCGACTCATCCATTATGATCGAAAAACCTGTTCAAAGATCAGACTTGTAATAAAGCAGATTAGGGCAAAACAATAAATATCAAGATACGTCAATAATGAGATGACGGCTCAATAAATATCGGTAGTTGCGGAAAAACCCTAATTGAAATCTTTTCACAGAAAAGATGTGTATCGATTACACATCCTCCTGCTCTGATACCAATTGATGAGATTAAATCTTTAATCTTTGAAGATTGATTAGATCTTAAACAGGTAAGTAAATATAAAACAGCAAGAACACGAAAATAAGAACAAGGCAAGAGTGAATCAAACGTGTCGAATGATTAAAACAAAATCCTTAGAAGAGCTCGATTAAGAACATCAACTGTAGAGGATTGGTAGGTTTACAAGAAGGATCAAAGAAATCTGTAAATACTATCGTTATGCTCTAGATCAATCCTTTTTCTAATATGCATGCAAGCATATACTTATATAATAAACATAATGGGCTCTCGGTTGGACAGGCCCAAACCGGAATACAAATTAAATAAACAAATAGCTGAGCCCAAAGACGCAACCCTTGAACAAATCTTCAACCCAACAATTTGCATATGTCGATATATTATGGTTGGGTTGAGGTAGTCCTAATGTAGGCGTTGTGAGGCAGTCTAGCCAGATTGTAGGTCCAAGGAGAGCGGTCCAGGTGTACTCTAGGCTTTACGAGACGGTCCAGTCAAACTGTAGGCTCATGTGTTCATGCATTGTATATGTATTGTTGTTGGGGTATTTGGAGAACTTACTAAGCTTTGGCTCATAGTTATGGATTCAAATGTTTCTCAGGTACTAATTAGATTACGAAGGCGAGACTGTACACACATGTCACACCCCAAAACCGGAACGGCGAAAACGTTCTGGGGTGGATGACGTCATGTCAAGTATCACAGCATATGCAGTATAGTAATCAAAGTACAACAATCATTGCATTAAAAGTAATAGTTTTACATCGGTTTACATTGAAAAGAATCATCAAAGTAATACAAGTAATAATGTAGATGCAGCTTGGTACTAAACGGTCTTCACCAAAAGCGCCTGAGATGTACCTGTCTATTGCTGACCTGAGAATACAAGTTATTTGAAAGCGAGTATCAGCATTTTTACGAATGCTGGTGAGTTCATATGTATTTAGTGTCATTTTATCCAAATAACTTTATATAAGTAGTAGTTTAGAGTATACGGTGAATTAGAGTCCTTTCCAGAAAATCCTATATTTTCTAATTTAAAAGTAGTCTTCTACCAAGATTGGACAGAGTTATGTTGTAAAAAGTAATTTTTTTTCCCTTAACACTATCATTATCAAAATATGGTATTGATTTTAAAGAAAGTAGGAGAATATCAGGGAAAATAACATATGCCTCAGCAGTGAAGACTGCTGACTAAGGCAAAAGAAATCATAGACTCCAGGAGAGTATCGAATGAACGACACACCTGACTCAGTCTAACGAGAAGAGACACAGACCCCAAACAGTATCAAATGAATGATACGTCTAGCAAGGTCTAAAAACAGTGAATACGGTGTTAATTCCCGTTACCTTAAGGCCATGAATTATAAGGTAACCCCGAGATACTCGTAACCATACTGATAGACACTAGAGAACTTGACGCCCTGCAAGCGTCGGAAATAATGTGACATCTGTCACCCTTTGGCTTGGTAGGCCGTGGACTGTAGCTAGCAGTCAGGGTGCGGGGGTGTCAATCCCGTATAGATCTATACACCCAATTCCCGCTCTCCCTACAGGAGACTCTGGTCACCAACTAGACAACGGAGAAGGCCGTGTCCTGAAGATGCATCTCGTATAGTGAGATCTGATGTAAAATACTGAACTAGTGATAGAGACTCACAACTTAATTGACCGATGTAAACCTATATGTCTATGCTTGTATACATAGTATGTAACTAATGATCAAATGAACTTCGGACGGATATCCGATCCCACCAGACTACATCTCAACGAAGAAATGGAAATAGGGCGAACTAGCCTTCCTAAGTCCTTTAAACATTGTTTATATAACTATACAAGCACGGGCATACATTTAACTAAGTAGAAGCATTAACAAAGTAGAAGTATTTCATGAAGTAGAAGCGTTTCTTAAAGTGGAAGTGCTAATAAGGTATAAGCGTTTACGAAGTAGTAGCATAAATAAAGTAGGAGTGGTTCGTGAAGTAGTAGCATTAATAAAGTAGGAGTGGTTCATGAAGTAGTAGCATTAGTAAAGTAGGAGTGTTAATAAGTGGAAGCGTATCGTGAAGTAGAAGTGTTAACAAGTAGAAGCGTATCGTGAAGTAGAAGTGCATCGTGAAGTAGAAGCGTATTACAAAGTAAAAGTGTAACACGAAGTTAAAGCGTTAACAAAGTAGTAGTATTTAACTAAGTAGGAGCATTAACTAAGTGGAAGTATAACGAAGCAGTGGTATCTAACAAAGTAGGAGTATAAACACATGGACGAAAAGGTTAATGGAAACGTTGGAAAACCATTACATTTAAGAAAATCAAGATCTGGTATTCTTTTGTAGAATAAGTTTGAAAACCTTTAGACATCCTTTCATAAACAAGTTTTAAATGAAGCTTTGATAAAGCATTATAGGTAAAGAAATCCTTGTTTAAAATACTGCTGTAACTGAATCTGAAATAAAACATACAGTGAGAGAGTCAATTTGAGAAAAGATTTGAACAAGTAAAGACGTTTTAGAAAACCATTTACAGTATCATACTTGGTAAAACAGTTAACAGTGTAATGAATCCTTGTGCATGCGGGTTATCAATCACAAGTGATTGATATGATAACTGGCATGTTAAACTTGTATTCCCCCCCATAAAAGCATGTAAAAACATTTAAAAGGTTAATTTAGGGGTATGAACTCACTTGTTGTAAGTGGATCGAACGAAGGTGCTGGTTGGGTGCTCGGGGTCAAGTAAAGACTTGAACACACTTAGTGACCTATTAACATATGATGACATATGTTTACATACAATTAGTAAATATAATACTAATTAAACACGTATACGCATCCTAAATTGCGGAAAACACTTTGATTGAGTGCTAGGGGTGTCCCGGGTAACATCTATGGGTATAAATGGCCTAGATAGGGAGTTTACTCTTCAAGAGTAAACTCTTTATAGAGTTCAAGGCCCTAAGACCAACTCCCCATGAGTTTACGGCCGTAAACTCATGGTGAGGGTGTTTTAGGGTGCTAAATGGTCTTATCTCACTCATAGAATTAGGCTAGGTCCAAATATAATGCATATGAAGGGGTTTAAAGCTTTAAATGGACCATTTGAGGAGTTTACGGCCCTAAAAAAGGAGTTTACGGCTGTAAGCTCCTATATGCATGTTCTTTTGGTGTTTTAAGGACTTAAATGGTAAGAGATAAAGTTCTATGCATTTTTCCAAGTCAAATGAAGGAGTTAGGGCATCATTTGGGAACTTAATGGGCGTTTACGACCCATGGACCAATTATAGGGGGGTTCACGGCCGTGAACTCCTATTTCCTTGGTTTCTTTAATGTTTAAAGCATTTACTACAATGGGGTTGCTTCTAGACATTTTTCCAAGGCCATAGGAGGTGTTTGAGGGCATTTCTAACTCTTGAATTTGAGTTTACTCCCCGTGAAGAGGAGTTTACGGCCCAAACATGTTATTGGGTAGTAAACTCAAGTTTACTCCCCAAAAGTTAAGTTCAAGGTGTTCTAAGTTCGTTCCCATCAGTCATTTAGCCATATCTAAGCCTTAGGGGTAGTTTAGAGGGGTTTTGGGGCTTAAAAACCCCACTTAAGGGTGTTCATGGTCCAAGAGTGTTCTTGCGCCGTAAACACATATCCTTGCCCCTATTTGATGTCTTAAACACGAATTTGCATGTTAACTAAGCTATACAACAAGTTAGGATAGATTTCTTACTAGTTTGGGGCTCGAAACGGGCGTTTTTGGCTCGAAAACAAGTTGTAGAGAGAGAGAGAGAGTGTAGAGAGAGAGAGTGAAAAAAGTGTAAATGAAGTTTACTCTCCCTTATATAGGTGCTTGAGTTGGGGCTCAGTGGAAATCTACCCAATACTGTCGCTAAACGGGGCTTTTGGTCGGACCCGATTAAGTGGTCGTATTTCGACTTGGTTGAAACTAGAACTTTTCAAGGGATTAATGAGGGTGTTTCTAATTTGTTTTCAACCCTTACCAAGTCATTATAAAAGTCCCACATTAATTAACCTTTTCAAAAAGGCTAACGGACAGTTTAAAAAAACAAGGCTTATTAACAGAAACAGGGGTTAAATATGACAGATTAAATTTCGGGTTGTCACATCATCCCCCGTTAGAGGGAATTTTTTCCCAAAATTCAGGTTTAGGCAAGGAAGTAGGTGTGAATGACCGAGTAATGAGATGAAGGTACTTCCTATTAGGCTGATCCTCGCACTCCCAAGTGAACTCTGGCCTTTGCTTGGCGTTCTAACAAAACTTCACTTATGGGATGCGGATTTCCGTCTCGTGCCGTTAGCAATTCCTACTGGTTCATCTACGAAGTTAGGGTTCCCAATGGTTTCTATCAAGATGAAGATGAGTGGGATACAAAGAGTGGCGTCGGGCAAACACTTATCAAGTCTAAGAAGTGGATCGATTCAGGGTAAACTTATGGAGTTTCCGAAAGTAGTAGTGGACTGACGAGGGTTGGACCAATCTTCTGAGGAATCTCGGATGGTCCTAAGCTCTTGGAAGGGTAGAGCTTTTCAGTACTTAGAACATAGTGTACTTCTATGGCGAGATCATCACCGGGGTGATCGCCATTCCGAAGTTCCAACCGTTCTCTCTCGTACTGAAGATGTAGTCCTTCTGGTTGGTTCTTAGAAACTCGGGTTGTCCTTGGATTCGTGTTTCTACTATTGATTGGCTCTCCGAGGTTTTCTGGATCATTGGATGGATTGCATGTCTACGGGTATCTGTTTGCTATAGAGTGGCTATCTCAATCTTGTGCAAAATAAACCTGCATTAATGAATCTTGAGATATTTCTAACGGAAACCCTCAGGGTCGGGGAGATAGGGTTTCACCAGACGAGTGTTGGACTATCTCTGGAGGTGGTTCTACTATTTCTGTGCGAGATAGTATTTGTGGAACACCTAGTAGTCCAATGAATCTCTAGGATATGTCGTATTCTCTAAGGCGTTGATTTATTTTGGTTGCAGAAAGCGCGTGCTCTAGTATAGCCCATCGACTAACACCTAGACTGGTGTCATGTCTATAATCTCTTCGGGATCTGGGTTATAAGGCTTAACGCAACCTATTTTCAACTTTAATCATGTATTCTTGACCGTGGAGGTTATCCTGTGGTTCTCGGTATTCTAGTGCTTACTTCGGAGAAGGTGGTCCATCGTCTACAGGGAAACGGTGATTTCCTCCACGCGAGAAGGCGGAGGGTCCTAGGCACTACTCGTCGGTAACGGGGTGGACGAAGTGCCTGAGTAGTGCGAACATCTTCAGCAACTACTCTTCCGAAGGTTCTAAGTTTTCTTGATCTAGGTCAAATCTAGTGAGTATAGGGTTCCATCAGTCGGAGCTTTAATCTCTTCATCCACTCTTCCCAGAGTTTTAACTTATCGAAGTTTTTGGATTTCCGATATATCCGCTGAGATGCTTAATTCAAGGGATTAAGCGTGAATGGATGGTCGTAGTCAATGTCCTTGAATCTTACAACTCAGATCTCCTTACCAACCGAGGGTTTGGCTACTATGTTGGCTTAACAGGGATGACAACAAACTTCGGATTTGTGGTCATTATAGTAGCTCACCCGCAGGGGTCTATGGAATAGGGTGAAGGGTTTTACTATGAGGTTCGTGGTAGAGCTCATACTTGGCTTAACCACTAATACTTGGTGTATGCAAGCTGTATATAATTGAGGTCGGCAGGATGTTCAGTTGTGCGACTCCACCCCAGAACCACAACCCAACGAGGAACAGGGAATAAGGAGGAAGCACACATCTTAAATCTTTTTTATCTCAATTATATACCACCTTTATGCATATACTCAGTTATAGTGGTCAGTCCCATGAGTTCTATCCTCTTGATTCACGAACCTGATTGCGAGGTGCGAAGGGTCTTTCTGGGGAATCTACGGAGTCTACTCCGGGTGGTTATCGTCTTCTGGAATGCCTGCAGTGTCTTTCGTTTTGGTTTCTATCTATCTAAGAAGGTTTGGTTAACTGCGCGCGGTACCCTTCTCCTGGGTACTTCGGAAGGTTGATATACGAGTGACGACTGATGGATCGTATTAGTCTTTATTATTTTTATTTTGATTAGGTTCGGAAGAACCTTTATTTGCTGAAATGGATATGGAGAAAGTTATTTTTACACAACACTAAGGATTTACACATGGTTGCATGATGTCGAACCATGATTGATAGAGGCATCGAAGTTGGCATACTTCGACATGATATAGAATGAGAGTTGATAGGGTCATGTGCTGAACGGGCACACCAGTTCTAGGCGTCTTGGGTTTCGTCCCGTGTATCACTGTCATGGATACTTGAACCGATAGAGTCGACGCGGAACTATCAAAGGCCCTGAGTGTTTCTGAGTAAAGTACCTTTTCATGAATGGATTCTCACGAGGCATTTCTATAATCGCCTAACATATACTAGTCATGTATAATTATGGTGGGGAGGACTGTTGACTGAGCGACTCCACCCTAAATCCACAACCAAACAAGGAACAGGAAATGAGGCGGTATTTACTCACTTTAGGTCTATCCATCTCAATTATACATGGTCGTAACGTATATATCTAGCCATTATAGTTTTACCTGATGAAATTTTAAATTTTATAACAGTGCTGTGACTTTCGCCTTAACGGGGAAGTATTTACATTTAGAATTAGTCTTTTGATGTTTTCAGTTAGTTATCTGAATTTGAGAGACGTACCAAAATCTATCAGGTTCCTGGATGCTTTTCGCCAAGCATTAGAGTTAGACTCCTCCTGTGTCTTTGTTGTTTCCTTCAGTTGGGCAGTCCCTTTTTGAGGTGTCCCTTTTCGCCACATAGGTGGCAATCTGTATTGGTCGCCACATTGGTGGTTGATGAAATAAACTCAATCGGGGTTTTGCAGACGCGAGCAGTATGCCCCTTCATGTTGCACCTAGCACAATAGAGTTCCCGACATATACCATGATGATGGTAGCTACACGGGCTGCAGTGGGGAAGGTTTCCTAGGTATGGTCTTCTTGAAGTCGGGATGGAAGAGCTGGCAGGGGTATCGACTGTCTCAGCTCATTGCCTTATGAAAAGGTCCTTGAGCCGAGGTACTTCCCTCCTCGATCTTGAGCTTTCTCTTCAGTGGATTTGGTTGAGGTTCTCGGACGGCTGGGTATGCAGGTGTTGGTTGCTGCTGTCCATTATTTGGATCGAAATTTTCCGATAGGGCTCTTGCTAACATTGGTGTTGTTAGCATTCAGTTGAGCCATGACAGCTGCTATGGCTGCCAAGACTGCATCTTGGAACGTGGCTTCATCGAATAGGAGAGTCGGTTTCTTGCCGGCGGATGGGTTACGCTTCCTCGGAGGCATGGTTTTCCTACATGGAAAGGAACACAAGCTGATGAGAGACGACGGTTAACCCTGGACGTATCTATCCTTACTATATTAGGCATAAATTTTTCCCGTGTTTCGGATACTGGTTGTCTGAGTGTCGACTTACATCCCTATGATGTAGTCCAGGTATTCAAGGTAAGAGTATGAGTATCGAAAAAAAAGCCATAAGATGGGAGTCGTTCCTACTAAGTTACCTTTATACTGGGAAAGGTTTCACTCTCTGGCTTGGAAAGATCTGAGAACAGTTCAGAACGAAGACTGCGAGATGAAAGGCTCATGAAGACTTATGGCTAACAACCTCAATAGAGGTGTGGGGATCCGCTCTAATCGTATTACTTGCAACGGGAAAAGGAGATTTACCTAACACATAGCGTGAGTAGTGGAATCACCAACTCACTAAATTGTATTATTTTATGGGTGTATTAGCGCGACTAACACGAGGAATAAGACACTTCTCGGGTTCCATGTACTGGCTCCCTTTGTCTACCTCGTATTTTTTACTGAGACCGGCGTTGGTTTCCTTCGGGTAGTTACCTAGGGTTCTCCTCTCCTATAGACATATTGAATTTCTACTCCGCCTTACTTCCGAATCCGACTCTGGGTGTCATCACTTCATGATGGATGACTGGAAATCTCGGAAGTTTAGGCGAATTTCTCACTGATGTTCCTAAAAGATATAGGCACTTGGTGGTTTCAATAGTTTCGACCTACTTCATTTATTTTCGAACTAAAAATCTTCTTAATGAACCTTTTCCTGGATCTGCATTGCCTCTTCTGCCGAGTACTGAAGTAGATAGGGTTTTCTACAGGGTTCGTGCGAGAATGGAAATGTCTAAGGAATCCTAAGAGATTTTTACATTTCACTGGGTGATCCATATCGAGTCCTGCTACGATTACACAGGGTATACAGATCATATATAGCTTAGATCCGATAGGCCTTCGAATATGTGATACTACTCTATATCCACATCCAAACAAGGAAAAGGAAGTAGAGCGAAACCACACATTCTTAGCCTATGGTATCCTTATTATATATAACCTTGGGAGTATACTCTCTGTAATTGTAGGTATATCAATAAGGATCTTTTTAGTTCTTCACACAAGGTTATCTATGGATCCTAAAAATACCCCTATGGTATTTTAATTTCTTGCCTGTTTTTTATCTTCTGAACATGATTATGGGATTGATGTGAGTCTTTTAGTATTCCAAAATACTCTCATAGTATTTTAAACTTTATGTTTGGCTCTAGCATTCCTAGTTGGTAAGTTTCAGACCTACTGCAACACCACTATCACTCCGAAGCAGACGTTCATCGCATCTCGAATAAATGTAGTTGATCAGGTTACATTTATTCCAACTTACGATTACATAACTGCCCAGGTTTGACGGTAATGCTCAACATCCGAAGACTTTTATTCTTGTTCTTCCTATGATACTTGTGTTCGAGTGTTTAGATTCTGGATGTTCTTATACTTTCGTAAAATATGGTTATATTTTAAAGTATAATTCTTTGTCAGAGTGTTTTATCCCTATGTATTTATAGGCTGTATATCTTTTATGAATTTATATACTTAGCTCACTATAAACAATGCTCTGATACCAATCTGTCACACCCCAAAACCGGAACGGCGAAAACGTTCTGGGGTGGATGACGTCATGTCAAGTATCACAGCATATGCAGTATAGTAATCAAAGTACAACAATCATTGCATTAAAAGTAATAGTTTTACATCGGTTTACATTGAATAGAATCATCAAAGTAATACAAGTAATAATGTAGATGCAACTTGGTACTAAACGGTCTTCACCAAAAGCGCCTGAGATGTACCTGTCTATTGCTGACCTGAGAATACAAGTTATTTGAAAGCGAGTATCAGCATTTTTACGAATGCTGGTGAGCAGGAGTGGTTCGTGAAGTAGTAGCATTAATAAAGTAGGAGTGGTTCGTGAAGTAGTAGCATTAATAAAGTAGGAGTGTTAATAAGTGGAAGCGTATCGTGAAGTAGAAGCGTTAACAAGTAGAAGCGTAGCGTGAAGTAGAAGCGTTAACAAGTAGAAGCGCATCGTGAAGTAGAAGCGTTAATAAGTAGAAGCGTATTACGAAGTAAAAGAGTATCACGAAGTAAAAGCGTTAACAAAGTAGTAGTATTTAACTAAGTAGGAGCATTAACTAAGTGGAAGTATAACGAAGCAGTGGTATCTAACAAAGTAGGAGTATAAACACATGGACGAAAACTTTAATGGAAACATTGGAAAACCATTACATTTAAGAAAATCACAACTTGGTATTCTTTTGTAGAATAAATTTGAAAACCTTTAGAAATCCTTTCATAAACAAGTTTTAAATGAAGCTTTGATAAAGCATTATAGGTAAAGAAAGCCTTGTTTAAAATACTGCTGTAACTGAATCTGAAATAAAACATACAGCGCGAGAGTCAATTTGAGAAAAGCTTTGAACAAGTAAAGACGTTTTAGAAAACCATTTACAGTATCATACTTGGTAAAACAGTTAACAGTGTAATGAATCCTTGTGCATGTGGGTTATCAATCACATGTGATTGATATGATAACTGGCATGTTAAACTTGTATTCCCCCCCCCCCCCCCCCATAAAAGCATGTAAAAACATTTAAAAGGTTAATTCAGCGGTATGAACTCACCTGTT
Source organism: Lactuca sativa (assembly GCF_002870075.4). Lineage (NCBI taxonomy): Eukaryota > Viridiplantae > Streptophyta > Magnoliopsida > Asterales > Asteraceae > Lactuca > Lactuca sativa. The sequence continues at coordinate 90,665,188 of NC_056631.2, forward strand.
GTAAGTGGATCGAACGAAGGTGCTGGTTGGGTGCTCGGGATCAAGTAAAGACTTGAACACACTTAGTGACCTATTAACATATGATGACATATGTTTACATACAATTAGTAAATATAAGACTAATTAAACACGTATATGCATCCTAAATTGCGGAAAACACTTTGATTGAGTGCTAGGGGTGTCCCGGGTAACATCTATGGGTATAAATGGCCTAGATAGGGAGTTTACTCTTCAAGAGTAAACTCTTTATAGAGTTCAAGGCCCTAAGACCAACTCCCCATGAGTTTACGGCCGTAAACTCATGGTGAGGGTGTTCTAGGGTGCTAAATGGTCTTATCTCACTCATAGAATTAGGCTAGGTCCAAATATAATGCATATGAAGGGGTTTAAAGCTTTAAATGGACCATTTGAGGAGTTTACGGCCCTAAAAAGGAGTTTACGGCCGTAAGCTCCTATATGCATGTTCTTTTGGTGTTTTAAGGACTTAAATGGTAGGAGATAAAGTTCTATGCATTTTTCCAAGTCAAATGAAGGAGTTAGGGCATCATTTGGGCACTTAATGGGAGTTTACGGCCCATGGACCAATTCTAGGGGGGGTTCATGGCCGTAAACTCCTATTTCCTTGGTTTCTTTAATGTTTAAAGCATTTACTACAATGGGGTTGCTTCTAGACATTTTTCCAAGGCCATAGGAGGTGTTTGAGGGCATTTCTAACACTTGGATTTGAGTTTACTCCCCATGAAAAGGAGTTTACGGCCCAAGCATGTTCTTGGGTAGTAAAATCAAGTTTACTCCCCAATAGTTAAGTTTAAGGTGTTCTAAGTCCGTTGACATAAGTCATTTAGCCATATCTAAGCCTTAGGGGTAGTTTAGAGGGGTTTTGGGGCTTAAAAACTCCACTTAAGGGTGTTCACGGTCCAAGAGTGTTCTTGGGCCGTAAACACATAACCTTTCCCCTATTTGATGTCTTAAACACAAATTTTCATGTTAACTAAGCTATACAACAAGTTAGGATAGATTTCTTACTAGTTTGGGGCTCAAAACGGGCGTTTTTGGCTCGAAAACAAGTTGTAGAGAGAGAGAGAGAGAGAGTGAAAAGAGTGTAAATGAAGTTTACTCTCCTTTATATAGGTGCTTGAGTTAGGGCTCAGTGGAAATCTACCCGATACTGCCGCTAAACAGGGCTTTTGGTCGCACCCGATTAAGTGGTCGTATTTCGACTTGGTTGAAACTAGAACTTTTCAAGGGATTAATGAGGGTGTTTCTAATTTGTTTTCAACCCTTACCAAGTCATTATAAAAGTCCCACATTAATTAACCTTTTCAAAAAGGTTAACGGACAGTTTAAAAAACAAGGCTTATTAACGGAAGGAGGGGTTAAATATGACGGATTAAATTTCGGGTTGTCACAACACACATTAATAGTTGGGAAAAATGAATATACCCTTAAGGGTATACAAGATAGGTACCCTGATACTTAAAACTACGTAGTTTTGATTAGTAGGTTAATTTGCTAATAAAAAAAATACGTAATTTCCTTAATCCTTAATCGTGATCGCATTCATTCGAATCATTCCATCATCAAGAAATCGGAAGTATCTTAAAACGAATTGAAGATACTGGAATCGAAATTCAGGGAATTCACAAAAAATTGAAATCAAGAATCTGCAATTCACAAAGAATCGAAATAAAAAAAAACTGCAATACATGTAAGATTGTCGCTTGCCCAAGGAATTGAAATCAAGAAAGTGTATAGTTTGTTTTGTGTATTTGATTAGTAATTTTGTTTTTTTTATCAATTGGAATCAGTGGCAATTCGTAGGAGTTGAAATCATTCCCTGTTTTTTTTCCTAAGTGCGGCTTATGATGTTGCTGTTTTTTTTTTTTTTTTTTTTTTTTTTTTTTTTTTTTTTTTTTTTTTTTTTGCTGAAGACGTATGCTAAAACCAGTTGCAATTTGTAGGAATCGAAATTAAAGTTTTTTTAGAATTTAATATTCGAGATTATTGTTTACAATGTTATTTATTATCTGATGAATCTTTATTTGTTTCGGGATTTTAAAAATGACATTGTTGTTTTTAGACATTGTCATTGGCTGTTATTGTGTCTTTTTTATGTATACTGTTTGCATTATATTCAATATAAAACAATTTGGTGTTAATCTTTTATTTGGAAATATGCATCGTTGTCTATTGCAGACCATAATGAGTGAAGTTGAAGCAACTAATCAAGCTATAGAACCATATATAACCGAAGATATTGACAGAAATGATTACGTGGAAGCAACATATGAATGTCAAAAAATAAATAGTATCGGTATGAACGTTGAATTTGACGAAGATGAAGTTAACGATGAAAGTATACTGGGAAAGGTTTTTGATACACCTGATGATGCCTATACATTTTATAATGATTATTCATTTTTACATGGATTTGGTATACGTAGAGATGACACAATAAAAAATCCTAAAACAAATGAGCCTTTTCGAAAGATATATGTATGCAACAAAGAAGGTTTCAAAAGGATGGACAAAAAAGATTCAAGTGAAAATGAGAAAAAACGTCGCAGAGATATTAGAACCGGATGTCAAGCAAAGCTACGAATAACAAGACAGGAGGATGGGAAATGGTTGGTGGACTCGTTTAATGACACACACAACCACGACTTGACCATGACACCTACGAAGGTGATGAAGCATCGATCTCATAGCAATTTCCACCGTTCAATAGAAGGTAAATCTCTTATGGTGCAATTTGGTCAAGCAGGGTTGAAACCTTCTCAGATTAAAAAGGTTGTTAATACAATGAAAACCTCAAATGTAGCTGATGTTACTTCAAAGCAATGTGCCGATGTCTTATCTGAGCAACGAAAACAACATAAAGGAAAGGAGTTCTATGGAATTATAAAACATTTTCAAGATAAAACATTAGTTGATAGTGACCAGTATTTTGTTGTGGATTTGTCTGATGATGGGTATCCTAGAAATATCTTTTGGGCTGATGGTAGATCAAGAGATGCTTATACAAAATTCAGAGATGTTGTTGTGTTTGATGTCACCTATATGACTAACAAGTTCAAGATGCCTTTTGCTCCATTTACTGGTGTGAATCATCATGGGCAGTCTATACTTTTTGGTGGAGCATTGCTTGAAAATGAAAAGGAAGAGTCATTTGAATGGTTATTTGAACATTTCCTCAAATGTATGTTTAACAAGTATCCGAAAGCAATTATAACAGATCAAGACAAAGCAATGAGAAATGCAATAAAAAAAGTGTTTCCGAAGACTCGACATCGTTTTTGTTCATGGCATATCATGAAGCATGAAACTGAGCACCTTCGATCGTATGTTTCCCGTTACAGTGATTTTCAAGAAACACACAAACAATGGGTAAATAGTGACACCATTGAACAATTTGAAGCAACATGGGAAGTTATGCGTAGTAAGTATGAACTGGAAAACAATAGTTGGATTACAGACATGTATAACCAACGTATACATTGGGCTAAACCCTTCTTGAAGGATACTTTCTTTGCTGGTATGACAACAACCGGACGAAGTGAGAGTATCAACTCATTTTTTGATGGATATGTTAATTCGAGGACCATGTTGAATGAATTTGTTGTACAATACGACAAAGCAGTTGAGTCTCGAAGGGCTGCCGAAGAAGATGAAGACTTTAAGACTATGAACTCAAGGCCGGTTCTTTCTTCAGTGCATCCAATCGAAGCAAAAGCAGGTCAATGTTATACTAGAAAGATGTTTGAGACTTTCAAAAAAGAATGGACTGAAGGTATTACCAATTTGACTCATGAGACTATAGGAAAAACTACAGAAGAAAGCACATACCGAGTTGGGCAATTGGATGTTGATAAAAAAATATTGGCGCATTGTTACCTTTCGTTCTTTGGATCAAGTTAGCGTCACATGTTCTTGTGCTAAGTATGAGACAAATGGGATTTTATGCAAACATAGCCTATACGTGATGAAGAAGAAACATGTTAAAGAACTCCCGAGTCACTATATTTTACCCCGATGGACCCTTAGTGTTAGGTACAAACTAGGTAGTGCTAGTATCGGACTCGGAGAAATGAATAATGAAAATGGAGTTAGTGCCTACACACTATGGTGTGTCCGTTCAAATTTTACTAAACTAATTGAACAAGCAAGAGACTCCCCTTCAGAGATACAAAAAGTCAATACAATATTGATAAGTCTTTTAGATGATCAAACAAATCGAAAGAAATCTACGTCTTTGGAGAATACATCTCAAGGTTCTTGTATGGGAGTTTCGCAAATAGATATGATGCCACAGTTATCTGTCCGTGATCCTCTTGGTCCATCTACTACAAAAGGGCGTCCTAAAGTTGCTAGTAGAATCAGGTCTTCTTTAGAAGCCCCCAAAAAACGTACATGCTCTTACTGTCAAGGATTGGGTCATTACGCTACTAGTTGTTCCAAACGAAAGGTACTTTTAATATTAATTTAATTTACATGATTTAGAACTATAATAATTATATTAACAATATTTTTTTTACATGTATCAGGCAGATGAATCGTTGGAAGAGACATAATGATAAGATGTGTTGTTTTTGTGAGCAAAGGAAAATTCGATATGCGTCTTGGCATTTTTGACATTCTTTTTTGGTTAACAATGTATGAATAATCTGGAAATGTTTTATGTTTCTTAACATTTTTTTATAGTTTTCAAACAAAAATTGTTGATTATTTATGATTTTTGTGTTTAAATTGAATGTTAGTTGTTATTATGTCTTTCAAATGAAAGTAGGATGTTATTTTAGGTTAAAAACGAAAATATGATGCAAATGTGGGTTAAAAACAAAAATACGATGCTATTGTGGGTTAAAAACAAAATTATGATGTTTTTGTGGGTGAAAAACAGAATTAGGATGGTATTGTGGGTTAATCGCAAAATTATGAAGCTATGTGGGTGGAAAACAAAATTATGATGCTATTGTCGGTGAAAAACGAAAATATAATGTTATAGAGGGTTAAAAACGAAATTATGATGCTATTGTGAGTTAAAAACAAAATTATGATGCTATGTGGGTGAAAAACAAAATTATGATGCTATTGTTGGTGAAAAACGAAAATATAATGCTATTGAGGGTTAAAAACGAAATTATGATGCTATTGTGGGTTAAAAAGAAAATTATGATGCTATGTGGGTGAAAAACAAAATTATGTTGCTATTGTCGGTGAAAAACAGAAATATAATGCTATTGAGGGTTAAAAACGAAATTATGATGCTATTGTGGGTTATAAACAAAATTATGATGCTATGTGGGTGAAAAACAAAATTATGATGCTATTGTCGGTAAAAAAACGAAAATATAATGCTATTGATGGTTAAAAATGAAATTATGATGCTATTGTGGGTTATTAACGAAAATGTGATGCAAATGTGGGTTAAAAACGAAAATATGATGCTATTGTGGGTTAAAAACGAAATTATGATGCTATTATGGGTTAAAAACGAAAATATGATGGTATTGGGTTAAAAACAAAAGTATTTATAAATACATTGCTATTTCGACTAAGTAAGAAAAGCGGGTTCCAATTTCATCTCAATCCACCAGAAACAATACTTTTTCTATACACTTTCTAAAAACCTACAATTTTTTTTGTCCTAACTAATACATGATTACATCATTTAATACAATCTTCAACTTCTTTGGTGTCTCCGTGCAACCCAAGATCCTTCAATGGTAATCACCTGCACATGAGAATAACTTTGCATTTGTAATTTGTTAAACGGGAATGGAACTAGATACATTGTTTGTCCCCTTGACATCAGGGCTTAAATGATTTCTGTCACTTTTAATCATTTATTTTTTTTAACTTGTTCTACTTAACAATAAAAAAACTATCCCAGAATCCAGACAATCCAGACAGTAGTGAATAAATGGGCAACATTGCATACGAATTCCAGGTCCCTAAATTGAAGGTATGATGTTTTTAGTAAATTTTTGACTAGTTAATTGTGATTTTTGTGCAAAAGACATAAATATCCTTGTAATCTTTTCAATAGAAAATGGAAATTGAAAACATGTTGAAGCTCATGTAATTTCATTAAGCAGCAACAACAAATCACATTCAATAATAATTTACCAACAGTAATTTCATTTGACTTTTATGTTTTCCAGGATTGCCCTCATTGAATGCAATTGAAGATATGCAATATGAAAAGAACACCAGGAAGTCAACTAAGGCAGAAATTGAGCAACAAATGCAAATAAATGAAACAAGTCAAATTCATACCATTTCATCTTGGGATGAGCAAGGCTTACAAAACTGGACCAGATCAATTCCGTCCTCCTTTAAAAGAAGGTAAATAGAGTTTTCATTCGCCTCTTTGGTTATTTTGACATTCTATATTTAAGCATTTCACTTCTTTTTCTATTAAGTAAGTAAAAAAGAAAACGCACCTAACCTAGGAATAAGAGTTGTGTAGTTTTATTTATGTGAAAACAAAGCTGCTCGTATTATAAATAATAAATAATAAAGTGTGATTTATGTTTTTGGCAGTGGGTTTCTTGAATGAAATGCACGAGTCCAAGCTCTACGAGCATATGGACGCATCCAAACTGGAAATTCAAGTTTGGAAACAAACAAACATTATCAGATAAATCATTCATTGCACACAATTGACACAAAAGTTCACTTAGGCATTTAATCGAACACCTGGTGGACAGGCTGCATAAACTATAATTTTTAGTGAAAATGAGTTGCCTGTAGTGATGTTGATCCGACATTGCCCATTTCAAGGGAGAGGGCAAACAATGAAGTTCCTGTGGGACAAAAGCGAATGGGAAATTGAAGATTTTTAAGAGGAGGTGTTCGTGAAACTGAAAGAGACAAAGACATAGGGACTAACCTGAATCGACTTCATGGGTGGGGCTGGGTTGTAGAACGTTGCATTGGATCGATGTGCCAAGAATTCCAATTTAGTGATATAGGTTTTGTTCTTCGGTAAATTTCCTTCCCTGAATTGAATTCCGATTTCAGTGAAATCGTTTCTTTTTGATGAATTAACCATCCCGTCGTCTTCATTGAACGTGTGTGGTGAATGAATCGGCTTTGTCTGATGCAGCTTTACGGTGAAGAGAGAAAAGGGAGGAGGAAAAACGGGTGGCTGGTGGTGGCAGATGGGAACGCCGATCGGTAATGGGTTGTGCAAAAATAAGGGCTTCAACAATTTATCAAACAAAAAAATTTCACAACTCTGGTAATTTTCTTTCACGGTAATTTTTGTGAATTCCCTGAATTTCGATTCCAGTATCTTCAATTCGTTTTAAGATACTTCCGATTTCTTGATGATGGAATGATTCGAATGAATGCGATCACGATTAAGGATTAAGGAAATTACGTATTTTTTTTATTAGCAAATTAACCAAAACTACGTAGTTTTAAGTATTAGGGTACCTATCTTGTATACACACACGTAAGAAGCAGTAATTATGGTAAATATTTTTATTACGACTAGCATTCCATATTGATTAGCATACTATTTTATTCTTTTTCATATTTAAGTATCATATTTTAAAGTCTTAGTTTCGTCCAAATTTATTATTTCATTATTATTACTATTACTATTTATATTCCATGATTTATATATTAATTTTTTGGATTTACTTTTGAGAAATTAAGAAAACTAACCTTTATAAATGAGTAACATATTAATAATAACCAAGTTTTATAAAACCTAGAAAAATACGCATTTTTTCGGAAAAAGAAATTTCAGAGAAAACTAACCTTTATGTTTATGTTTTTCTCTGGGACTCAACGAGTTGGAAGCCACACTCATCGAGTAGAGTCGGGACCCGCGGACATTTTAAGTGACCTACTCGACTAGTCGGTACTATTTGAGTAAAACCCTAATATAAAGGATTGCACCCTATTTAACCATCTCATTCAGCCTTCCTTCGTCCCTATTGCTCTCAGAACTCTCCATATCAAACCCTAATCGTTTATGCAAAGATCTAAGGGCTTCGTGGTGGTTTTTGGTGATTTTGGAACATAAGAAGGAAGAGAAAGGCTTGAGGAATCAAGAGGAGGCCAGAGGAGTTCGAGTTTGTGCACCCTTTGTAGTTCTTTCGAGGTATAAAACTGATACCTTGCTCTTTCATGTTTTAGATCCCTTTTTGGGGTGATCTAGACTTTTAGGAGCCATTCTTGGTGACCAATCATGAGTGCAAGCATGGTTGGGGGCTAAGACTTCAGATTCAAGGTCTTTAAGGGGTTACAAAGCAGAAAGGGGTTGATTTTAGAGCCTTAGAGAGCCCCATGCATCTTAAGAGTCTCATTAAGGGCCATTTGAGCTCATAGTCCCACGCATACACGTAAAGTTTGTAAGTTTACATGCTAGATCGATCTTAGAAGCCTAGATCTATCTTTTGGTCAAGTGTTGTACATCAGAAATCGAGAAATGAGAGTTGGTCATTCTCGACTCAGCGAGTCATTCTTGGGACTCGGCGAGTCCACGGCTTGACTTCCCTTTTCTGTTATGGTTCGAAGGAACCCAATGAGTGTTAGAGTTGTCTTAGAGGGGTCCGGGAGAGTGACCCAACGCATTGGACCTAGCCATAGACCTGTAGATCATAGGACTCGACGAGTGTATGAGCAGACTCGACGAGTCCAAGGCAATCTCCCAACTTTCGAAGATGAACTTGATGAGTTGTTCATACAACTAGGCGAGTCAAGGGTAGAACTTGTTCATAGGATGGAAATGAATTCGGTGGGTTGTTCACACAATTCGGCGAGTCGAATGATGGTTCATTCTGGGTTGTTTTAGAAGGAGAACTCGTCGAGTCGTTGCCAAACTCAACGAGCAGAGGCGTGAAGAAGGACAAATGAAAGGATATGGACTCGACGAGTTGGCGGCCTAACTCGGAATGGGTAGGTCAGCGCCCTAGAATGGCTCGACATGGGTAGGTCAGCACCCCAGAATGGCTTGAGACGGGTAGGTCGGCACCCCAGAATGGAGGTACCGGGTAGGTCAGACACCCCAGAATTTCCCGGCAGTATGTATGCTATATGATTCTATGGTATGTGGTAAGATGGGGGAACTCACTTGTAACATCCGGATTCCCATGTATAATATTTTATTCCTTTATTTTTAGAAATTGTGAGGGGACTCGGCGACTTGGTGTTTAAACTCGCCGAGTATGGTCGTGGATTTTTATCTGAGTTCACAGCTGGACTCGGCGAGTTCATGAGTGGACTCGGAGAGTCCACGCTGTTTATTGAAACCCTAATTTCTTGGGTTTGGGAACTATTTAAAGGCCCTTAGGGCCGTCATTTGCGGTTACCAAACCCCAGAGAGAAACCCTAGGAGATCTAGAGCGTTTGTGAGGAAGGAGAGGCTATTTGTGATCATCTTGTTGGTGTATATGCAAGAAGGAGGAAACCAAGGCAAGAGGAGGCTGAAGGAGGTGTGATTCTGGTAATTTCAGAGCTCATAGACTTCATCTCGAGGTATTTTTCGGACCTTCTTCAGTTGTGGTGTTGATTTCCTAGAGTTAGGGTTTTCTAACCCCCTTTAGAGGATGGATTTGTGGAGCAATTGGTCCCTTCTCGAGTTCATGCTTTGGATCTGGACTCAAATAGGTCCAGAGACCTTAACCCTTGGGGCCTTTTGGAGTTATTTTGGGAGTCATGAACTTAGGATGTTATTTTAGGGCTAAATCGCCAAGTAAGACCATCTTGATGCTATTTTAGTGTCAAGGTCTGAACTTTACGTGATTATCATGCTTGGGAAGGTCAGATCTATGGATTAATGGAACAGATCTGACCTCAGGAGGTCTATGGAGTTTGTGCATGGCATGAAATCGCCGAGTCCAAAGATCAGACTCAGCGAGTAGGGTTAGGGTTTCTCGTACGTCACTCAGTGTGTAGACTTGCCAAGTTGGGGAAATAACTCAGTGAGTCGGAGGGGGGATTAGAGGACTGGAGTTCAAGGCGGAACTCGCCGAGTTGTTCTTGAGACTCGGCGAGTTGAGTCGGGGTGGCCCGGCGATTTACGCCAGGTGTGACTCGTCGAGTAAGGGGAGGAACTTAACGTGCCAAGCGGGACTAAAGAATTAGTGGACACGTGTAGACTCGCCGAGTCGCCCAAGTGCACCCGACGAGTCGGGTCAAAGTTTGACCATTGACTTTTGTTGACTTTTAGGGTTTGGTCAACAGTGAGGCCTTTAAGCCAAGAGACGGGTAAAATGGTCTTTTACCCTTCTGAGGGTGTTAAGAAAGGTTTGAGTGTAGTTATATTTATGAGAGTATTTACTTTATGTGATTAGGCGGAGGCTAGATCATATTTCTAACGAGTAAGAGACTTACCGAGACACCTGAGGTGAGTCTTCTCACTATACGTACCTAGAGTGGTATTATATGTTCACCAGAGGGTCCTACGTGTTATATATGAGATTATGTGCTATATGTTATATGTATGTTGTATGATGTTATAAACCGGACCGGAGGGTCCAACGATACAGACCGGGCCGGAGGGTCCAACGAGCTATGACTGGACCAGAGGGTCCAAAGAGCTACGGGACCGGAGGGTCCTACTGAGACACATCGACCGGAGGGTCGTATTATAGCCTGTAGTGGCGTATGTGCTGTATGCGGTATTTCGGGGAACTCACTAAGCATTTATGCTTACAGTTGTTGTGTTATGTGTTTCAGGTACTAGCGAGGACCGTGGAAAGGCACCGGTGTGATTCATACACACTAGAGAGAGAGTTTGATTTTTATGATCTTGGGATATGATATGTTTCAAAAAACTATTGTTGGAAATATTTGAGAATATTTTTATATGAACTTGGTTGATGAAAAATGAAAATTTTGTTTTGAAGTTTATGTTGTTACAAGTTGGTATCAGAGCCTTGGTTTCAGGGATTCGGATGCATCTTCGGGCGTATCTGAACTCAAACTGAGGATTTGAAAAAAAAATTGATAATGAGGTAAAATTTTTGAAAAAGAGTAAAAAGAGTTTTAGACAAACAGAGCAGAGCCATGTGTACGATCAGCCAACGCCCGAACGGTGAATCCACAAAAGTACCCTTACATTATGTGTTATGAGATATGCTATGTTATATTATGCATGCTAGAGTAGGCTAGGTATTGATATTAGGACTAGAGTGGCCTGATTTGTGATGCCTTAGCCTAGGAGATTTATGCTGCTGAGTTTCCTTGAGAGCGAGTAGATAGCAATTAGGAGCTCATGAGAGGTCTATCGGAGGGTAGCCAATGCATAATGAGAGTAGAGTACTTGTGATCCAGGATCCAAGGAGGAGGACTTGGGGTGAATGCTGATGCAGTGTGGTGAGTAGTATAGGGCCCATACTACTGAAGACACCGGATCAGTGGGCATTCTAAGTAAGAATCCTTTGGACAACGGAGGACGAGTAGGGTTGCGTCATCGAGTATGAGTATGCTCGATCGAGTCTCTGATATTCATTGTTGTATTTCAGAAGCATCATGGTTGGGACTCGACACTAGGGATGAAAGTGGGTCCAAACCCAGACACGATGGACCCGGACCCGGAAAACCCGGAACCGGTTAATGGGATTTTATAGAACCGGAAACCGGACCGGTATATAGGAACCGGTTCCGGGTATGGTTCCGGGTAAAGTGGGTCTAGAACCGGAAAACCCGGAAACATCAAAGTGGGTAGGTTGGAACCGGATAAAGTGGGTTTAGACCTGGAAAACCCGAAAAAACCGGAATTTTTTGGTAATTACTTACAACTTAGTGGGTTGAACTTTGAAAATTTTCATATTGATTTCCCCACTTTGGGGGGCTGTAACTTATTGAATACGAAACCAAAATTAACAAAATTAGAGTCTAAAATCATGTACAAACTCTAAAATACACTCTGGAAAAACCCGCATGTCAATCCGAATTTAAACGAATGAGATATACTTGTGTTAATATTTTCACATAATACAAAGTACAAAAACAAATAGCTGAAAAGTTGAAAATTTTCAGTTTTGGTATCCCAACTTCGGAGGACTGTAAATCATTGAATGTTAAACCAAAAATGACAAAATTATAGTTTAAACTCATGTACAAACTGTAAACTAGAAGTTGGAAAAAACCACATGTCAATCCGACTTCAAACGAATTAGATATGCATGCTTTAAAACTTTCACCGAATACAAAAAAACTAAAAAACTAAAAACTTTCAGCTTTGGTATCTCAACTTTTGAGGACTGTAAGTCAATGAATATAAAACTAAAAATGAAAAATTTATAGTCTAGAATCATGTACAAACTCTAAACTACATGTTGGAAAAAACCGTATGTCAATTGGAGTTGAAACGAATAAGATATGCATCTTGTAAACGTTTCACAAAAGTGGTTCCGGCCCTAAAAGTGGTTCCGGTTCCAAAAACCGGTTCCGGATTTTAGACCCGGTTTACCTGGACCCAATGGACCCAAACCCGGATTACCCGGAACCCGGATAAAGCCAATTTTTAAACCCGGAACCGGACCCGGTTCTATATATTCCGATTCTAACGGGTCCGGTTCCGGTTCGATTCCGGTTCCGGTCCGGTTTTCCGGTTCTAAATCTCATCCCTACTCGACACACACCTGAGAGCAGTGGTGTCAGCGATGAGGAGATCCGTCGATTGATTCATGAGGAGGTGGCTACTGCCATCCGGGCTGAGATTCCAGAGATGTTTAGGGACATCAAGACCACATTGATTGAGACCTTTGATGAGCAGTATGCAGCATTGACTGAGGCTGCGGCAGCTGCAGCTACGGCCGCTGTCGCTGCTGCCAGACCTCAGGGAGGTGACTCGTTGTTGTTTCGGGAGTTCAGCAACACGAAGCCACCAGAGTTCGATGGGACGTAGGACCCGATTGTTTCCATGAGACGGATCTCTGATATCGAGGGATGATTCTATACGTGTTATTGTCCAGAGCGCTTGAGGGTACAGTTCGCTCTGAACCAGCTCCACTTGGGAGCAAAGGATTGGTGGAAGTTCGTGACGGCGAACTTCACTTTGGCAGAGATTTCTGAGGTGACCTGGGAGAGGTTCACCGCTATGTTCAAAGATGAGTATGTTCCCCCGGTGGAGAGGGAACGGTTGATTCAGGAGTTCTTGACCCTCAAGCAGGGTACTGATTCTGTGGCAATGGTCACCAGGAAGTTTCATGAGAGGGCGATATTTTGCCCTGAGCAGGTGTCTTCTGATCAGGCTCGTATGAGCCGTTATCTGAGTGTTCTGAGGAGAGATATTTGGGAGTTCATAGCGAACTCGACTTACCGGACATTTGCTGAGCTCCAGGCAAATGCCTGGAAGAGGGAGATTGAGTTGGAGACTCAGGCCAGGGAGGAGGCCGAGTCACAGAGGGTGGATCGGCGACTGGCTCAGTCTCAGCCGGCAGCCAAGCGGGCTAGACCTGCTGATTCGAGATCTGGGGGCGCGAAGGGCCGCACTTGTGGGAAGTGCGGCAAGAGTCACGAGGGGTCATGCTGGGCTGGAGTATGCTACAAGTGCGGGAAAGAGGGGCATATCGCGAGGGATTGCCCCAAGGGATTTTCGGTTTGCTTTCATTGCAACCAGACCGGCCATCAGAAGGCCGAGTGCCCTTAGCTACTTCAGGGATCAACGCCTACTGCTAGGGATACCGAGGTTCGGCCAGTGACGACCGAGGCACCGAAGGCTCGTGGGAGAGCATTCAAGTTGACTGCGGAAGAGGTCCGTGCGGCGCCCGATGTTGTGGCTGGTATGTATTCTATATTCATCTTTTATTTGAGTTGAGTTATTATGCTTATATGATGATGTGCGTAGGTACTTTTCTTGTGAGTTCTGTGCCTGCTTTGGTATTATTTGACTCGGGTGCGAGTCGGTCGTTTGTTTCCGTAGCATTTAGTCAGCACATTAGTATCCGCCGAGAGGCGTCGGATCGACCTCTGCCAGTTTCCATAGCTGATGAGCGAGCAGTGTATGCTTCAGATGTGATTCGAGGATGTGTCCTTGAGATCTTCGGTGTGGAGTTTCCGATAGATCTGGTTCCGATTGCGATGGGGGATGTGTGTGTTATAGTGGGTATGGATTGGTTGAGCCGATATGGAGTTGTGATAGACCGCGAGCGTCAGTTGGTGACGATTCGAAACCCTATTGGGGGAGTACTTACAGTGTTCGGTGAGGGAACCTGATGTGGGTCAGCATTTTGTTCGGCCGCCAGGGCGAGGCAGAGTTTGCAGCAAGGCTGCAGTGGATTCGTAGCCTATGTGACAGACACACGAGCGGCCGTTGGGAAGCCAAGTTTGATTGATGAGGTTCCGATAGTGTGCGACTTTCCGGATGTTTTTCCCGAGGAGCTACCAGGTGTGCCTCCCGAGAGGCAAGTGGAGTTCTGCATCGATTTGGTTCCGGGAACATCTCCTATCGCCAAGGCGTCTTATCGCCTCGCACCGCCAGGGATGCAGGAGTTATCCTCGCAACTTCAGGAGCTGTTGGGGAAGGGGTTTATTCGGCCGAGTAGCTCACCTTGGGGAGCGCCGATCCTTTTTGTCAAGAAGAAGGATGGTTCACATCGGATGTGCATTGACTATCGGGAGTTGAACAAGCTAACGGTCAAGAACCGTTATCCATTGTCGAGGATCGATGATTTGTTCGATCAGTTGCAGGGAGCGTCTTGGTTCTCCAAGATAGACTTGAGGTCGGGTTATCATCAGATGAGGGTTCGGGATGAAGATATCCAGAAGACAGCGTTTAGAACTCGTTATGGGCATTACGAGTTCGTGGTGATGCATTTTGGGCTCACCACAGCACCAACTGCGTTCATGGATCTCATGAACAGGGTGTGTAGACCGATGTTGGATCGGTCGGTGATCGTATTCATTGATGATATTTTGGTGTATTCGAGGTCTAGAGAACAGCACGAGGAGCATTTGAGGGAGATCCTTGGAGTTCTGAGATCCGAGAGGCTTTATGCCAAGTTCTCCAAATGTGAGTTCTGGTTATGATAGGTTCAATTTATGGGGTATCTCGTCAACCAGAATGGGATATTGGTCGATCAGGCCAAGATTGAGGCGGTCATGAGGTGGGAGGTGTCGAGATCACCCACCGAGATCAGGAGCTTTCTAGGTTTGGCCGGCTATTATCGGAGATTTATTAAGGACTTCTCCAAGATTGTCGTGCCATTCACCAAGTTGACCCGGAAGGGTGCTGCATTTTCTTAGGGTCCGGATCAGCAGACCTCGTTCGAGACACTTCGCCAGAAATTATGCGAAGTCCCAGTGTTAGCCCTTCGGGAAGGGATGGAGGATTTCATGGTATATTGTGATGCATCGATATCCGGATTGGGAGTGGTGCTTATGAAGAGGGGGCATGTGATAGCATATGCATCAAGGCAGCTTAAGCCTCATGAGTCGAGGTATCCCACTCATGATCTGGAATTGGGAGCAGTAGTGTTCGCCCTCAAGATCTGGCAACACTATCTGTATGGGGTTCGATGTACGATATACACGGACCACAAGAGGTTGAAGTATTTGATGGATCAACCCAACCTAAATATGCACCATAGGAGGTGGTTGGATGTGGTCAAGGATTATGATTGTGAGATCCTGTACCACTCGGGAAAGGCTAATGTTGTAGCCGATGCACTGAGCCATAGGGCGGAGGGCTCCCCGATGCGAGATGTTTGTTTAAGATTGAAAGTGATGACCCCGGTGTTGGATGCTATTCGTGGGGCCCAGGTTGAGGCCGTGAGGCCAGAAAGCCAGAAGAGAGAGCGAGTTGTTGGGCTGGTATCGGAATTTGTTACTGATAGCCGGGGGCTTATGACATTTCAGGTTCGGATATGGGTACCGTCTGTGGGCGGAACGCGTACCATTTTGATGGAAGAGGCTCATTGATCGAAGTTCTAGATCTATCCCTGGGCCACTAAGATGTTTTTGGACCTAAAAAGGGAGTGTTGGTGGTGCTGTATGAAGAGGGATGTCGCATGGTTTGCAGAGAGATGCTTGACCT
Organism: Lactuca sativa; assembly: GCF_002870075.4. Taxonomy (NCBI): domain Eukaryota; kingdom Viridiplantae; phylum Streptophyta; class Magnoliopsida; order Asterales; family Asteraceae; genus Lactuca; species Lactuca sativa. The sequence goes on from NC_056631.2 coordinate 90,681,191, forward strand.
GTCGCAGGGTTAAGGCCGAGCACCAGCATCCACATGGTAAGCTGCAGCCGTTAGAGATTCCCGAGTGGAAATGGGAACAAATTACCATGGATTTCATCATCAAATTGCCAAGGACTGCGAGAGGCGTCGATGCAATTTGGGTGATTGTGGACAGGTTGACGAAGAGCGCTCACTTCCTTGCTATCATTGAGAGCTCTTCCGCGGAGAGGTTAGCATGGATGTACGTGAGAGAGGTGGTATCATGGCATGGAGTGCCGATCTCGATTATCTCAGATCGAGATGTACGTTTCACTTCCAGATTCTGGAAGAAGTTTCATGAGGAATTGGGCACGAGACTACATTTTAGTACAACATACCACCCACAGACTGACGGGCAGAGGGAGCGGACGATTCAGACGCTCGAGGACATGCTCCGAGCATATGTGTTGGATTTTGGCGGGAGTTGGGAAACATACTTGCCCTTGGCAGAGTTTTCCTACAACAACAGCCATCATTCGAGCATTGGTATGCCACCCTTTGAGCTGTTGTATGGGAGGAGGTGTTGGATCCCCATTTGTTGGGGAGAAGTAGGGCAGCGTGTGATGGGTAGTATCGAGATCGTGCTTTAGACGACAGAGCAGATTCAGCAGGTCAGGCAGAGGTTTTTGACCGCTCATATTCGTCAGAAGAGTTATAGGGACAGACATCGGTCCGAGCTCGAGTTTCAGATCGGCGACTTCGTGCTCCTAAAGGTCTCTCCTTGGAAAGGAGTGATTCGATTCAGGAAGAGGGGCAAGTTGGGGCCCCGATATATTGGTCCTTTCAGGGTGATCGCGAGGGTAGGCAGGGTAGCCTACCGGTTGGAGTTACCTGCAGAGTTGGGTCAGATTCATGACACTTTCCACGTGTCGCAACTGCGAAAGTGTATAGCCGACGAGTCGGCAGTGGTGCCATTAGAAGATATTCAGGTGGATGCGAGCCTGATTTATGTTGAGAGACCGGTGGCGATTAGGGATCGAAAGATCAAGGTTTTGAGGAACAAGGAGGTGCCTCTGGTGCAGGTCTAGTGGCAGCACCGAAAAGGGTCAGAGTTGACTTGGGAGCCGGAGCGTGAGATGCGAGAGCAGCATCCAGAGTTGTTTGCAGAGTAAGACTTCGAGGGCGAAGTCTAATTCTAGTGGGGGAGAACTGTAACATCCGGATTCCCAGGTATAATATTTTATTCCTTTATTTTTAGAAGTTGTGAGGGGACTCGGCGACTTGGTGTTTAAACTCGCCGAGTATGGTCGTGGATTTTTATCTGGGTTCACAGCTGGACTCGGCGAGTTCATGAGTGGACTCGGAGAGTCCACGCTGTTTATTGAAACCCTAATTTCTTGGGTTTGGGAACTATTTAAAGGCCCTTAGGGCCGTCATTTGCGGTTACCAAACCCCAGAGAGAAACCCTAGGAGATCTAGAGCGTTTGTGAGGAAGGAGAGGCTATTTGTGATCATCTTGTTGGTGTATATGCAAGAAGGAGGAAACCAAGGCAAGAGGAGGCTGAAGGAGGTGTGATTCTGGTAATTTCAGAGCTCATAGACTTCATCTTGAGGTATTTTTCGGACCTTCTTCAGTTGTGGTGTTGATTTCCTAGAGTTAGGGTTTTCTAACCCCCTTTAGAGGATGGATTTGTGGAGCAA